>NW_022589948.1:0-49667 GCF_004348235.1 Phoca vitulina
GTAGTGTTCCATGATTCATTGTTTGCGTATAACACCCAGTGCTCCATTCAATACTTGCCCTCTTTAATACCCATCACCAGGCTAAGCCATCCCCCCACCCTCTCCCCTCTAGAACCCTCAGTTTGTTTCTCAGAGTCCATAGTCTCTAATGGTTCGTCTCCCCCTCTGGTTTACCCCCTTCATTTTTCCCTTCCTACTTTTTTTTTTTTTTTTTAACATATAATGTATTATTTGTTTCAGAGGTACAGGTCTGTGATTCAACAGTCTTAGACAATTCACAGTGCTCACCATAGTACATACCCTCCCCAATGTCTATCACCCAACCACCCCATCCCTCCCACCCCCCACCACTCCAGCAATCCCCAGGTTGTTTCCTGAGATAAAGAATTCCTCATATCTTTTTTTTTTTTTTTTTTTTTTTTTTTTTTTTTAAAGATTTTATTTATTTATTTGACAGAGAGAGAGACAGCGAGAGAGGGAACACAAGCAGGGGGAGTGGGAGAGGGAGAAGCAGGCTTCCCGCTGAGCAGGGAGCCCGATGCGGGGCTCGATCCCAGGACCCTGAGATCATGACCTGAGCCGAAGGCAGACGCTTAACGACTGAGCCACCCAGGCGCCCCTTCATATCTTTGAGATCATATGATACATGTCTTCTCTGACTTATTTCGCTTAGCATAATACCCTCTAGTTACATCCACGTTGTTGCAAATGGCAAGATTTCATTTTTTTTGATGGCTGCATAATATTCCATTGTATATATATACACAACATCTTCTTTATCCATTCATTTGTTGATGGACATCTTGGCTGTTTGATAGTTTGGCTATTGTGGACGTTGCTGCTATAAACATTGGGATGCATGTACCCCTTTGGATCACTACATTTGTATCTTTGGGGTAAATACCCAGTAGTGCAATTGCTGGGTCTAATGGTAGTTCTATTTTCAACTTTTTGAGGAACCTCAATACTGTTTTCCAGAGTGGCTGCACCAGCTGGCATTCCCACCAACAGTGTAGGTTTCTTTGTCCACATCCTCGCCAACATCTGTCATTTCCTGACTTGTTAATTTTAGCCATTCTGACTGGTGTGAGGTGGTATCTCATTGAGGTTTTGATTTGGATTTCCCTGATGCCGAGCGATGTTGAGCACTTTTTCATGTGTCTGTTGGCCATGTGGATGTCTTCTGCCCATGTCTTGATTGGATTATTTGTTCTTCGGGTGTTGAGTTTGATAAGTTCTTTTTTTTTTTTTTTTTAAGATTTTATTTATTTATTTGACAGAGAGAGAGACAGTGAGAGCAGGAACACAAGCAGGGGGAGTGGGAGAGGGAGAAGCAGGCTTCCCGCTGAGCAGGGAGCCCGATGTGGGACTTGATCCCAGGACCCTGGGATCATGACCTGAGCCGAAGGCAGACGCTTAACGACTGAGCCACCCAGGTGCCCGAGTTTGATAAGTTCTTTATAGATTTTGGATACTAGCCCTTTATCTGATATGTCATTTGTAAATATCTTCTCCCATTCTGTCCGGTGTCTTTTGGTTTTGTTGACTGTTTCCTTTGCTGTGCAAAAGCTTTTTATCTTGATTAAGTTCCAATGGTTCATTTTTTTTTTTTAGGTTGCCTCTTTATTTTATTGATTGTTTCTTTTGCTGTGCAGAAGCTTTTTTTTTTATGTTATGTTAATCACCATACATTACATCATTAGTTTTTGATGTAGTGTTCCATGATTCATTATTTGCATATAACACCCAGTGCTCCATGCAGAATGTGCCCTCTTTAATACCCATCACCAGACTAACCCATCCTCCCACCTCCCTCCCCTCTAGAACCCTCAGTTTGTTTTTCAGAGTCCATCATCTCTCATGGTTCATCTCCCCTTCCGATTTCCCCCCCTTCATTCTTCCCTTCTTGCAATCTTTTTTTCTTCTTCTTGTTTTTTTTTTAACATATAATGTATTATTTGTTTTAGAGGTACAGATCTGTGATTCAACAGTCTTACACAATTCACAGCACTCACCATAGCACATGCCCTCCCCAATGTCTATCACCCAGCCGCCCCATCCCTGCCGCCCCATCCCTCCCACCCCCCACCACTCCAGCAACCCTCAGTTTGTTTCCTGAGATTAAGAATTCCTCATATCAGTGAGGTCATATGATACATGTCTTTCTCTGATTGACTTATTTCGCTCAGCATAACACCCTGCAGTTCCATCCACGTCATTGGAAATGGCAAGATTTCATTCCTTTTGATGGTTGCATAATATTCCATTATATATATATACCACATTTTCTTTATCCGTTCATCTGTCGGTGGACATCTTGGCTCTTTCCACAGTTTGCTATTGTGGACATTGCTGCTATAAACATTGGGGTGCACGAACCCCTTCGGATCCCTACATTTGTATCTTGGGGTAAATACCCAGTAGTGCAATTGCTGGGTTGTATGGTAGCTCTATTTTCAACTTTTTGAAGAACCTCCATATTGTTTTCCAGAGTGGCTGCACCAGCTGGCATTCCCACCAACAGTGTAGGAGGGTTCCCCTTTCTCCTCATCCCCGCCAACATCTGTCATTTCCTGACTTGTTAATTTTAGCCATTCTGACTGGTGTGAGGTGATATCTCATTGAGGTTTTGATTTGGATTTCCCTGATGCCGAGCTATGTTGAGCACTTTTTCATGTGTCTGTTGGCCATTTGGATGTCTTCTTTGGAGAAATGTCTGTTCATGTCTTCTGCCCATTTCTTGATTGGATCATTTGTTCTTTGGGTGTTGAGTTTAAGAAGTTCTTTATAGATTTTGAATACTAGCCCTTTATCTGATATGTCATTTGCAAATATCTTCTCCCATTCTGTTGGTTGTCTTTTGGTTTTGTTGACTGTTTCTTTTGCTGTGCAAAAGCTTTTTTATCTTGATGAGGTCCCAATAGTTCATTTTTGCTCTTGCTTTCCATGCCTTTGGTGATGTTTCTAGGAAGAAGTTGCTGCAGCTAAGGTTGAAGAGGTTGCTGCCTGTGTTCTCCTTTAGGATTTTGATGGACTCCTGTCTCATATTTAGGTCTTTCAACCATTTGGAGTCTATTTTTGTGTGTGGTGTAAGGAAATGGTCCAGTTTCATTCTTCTGCATGTGGCTGTCCAATTTTCCCAACACCATTTGTTGAAGAGACTGTCTTTTTTCCATTGGACATTCTTTCCTGCTTTGTCGAAGATTAGTTGACCGTAGAGTTGAGGGTCCATTTCTGGGCTCTCTATTCTGTTCCATTGATCTATGTGTCTGTTTTTGAAGCTGCACACTTATTTTTTTTGGCAATTTTCTGTCAGTTATACTTCAATTTTTAAAAGCTGAGGTAAGATAAAATTTGGAGAGGTCATTTTATTAACTTTCTGTAGTTCTATTCAACCTTTCTATTACTGTCAAAACATCCTGTTCACTAAGGAATATTTAGTCTTCTTAATCATTCAAAACTATTGGATTCCTTGAAGAAAGTATTTGTCATCCATGAGCTGCTATTGTGAACACATTACTTCCTGCGTATTTTTTTTTTTCTTCTGAGCCTTACTAGTTGTCTAGAAAGGCCTCTCCCTGTTCACTTGTGCAGAGATCTTTAGTACCTGTTTATATATAGTTGCATTTGTCAGACCTCTTGACAACATACCTATAGAGCTTTGCATGCTTAACCTAGCTCCTTCATGTCATTTGGTTTGTAGCCTAAATACCACCTTTTCAGAAAGGCCTTCCATTTCAAACCCATTATATAAATCATGCTGTCAGATTAGTTTTGTAGAACTTATTATTCATATTTATTTTTTGTTTCTTTCTCTCTCCTTCTACCGCACTCCCCCAATCGAAAGTTTGCTCCATGAGAGCAAGGCCCCTGTATTGCTGGGGCCTAAGTCCCAGGCATATAGTGGTTCTTCGAAACGTGGTTGAAAAGCAGGTGTTAAGTGGGTGTCAGGTTCTTTTCTGTTGTTCACAAGAAGTATGGTTATTCTTTACCTGAATGCCCTTGAAATCATTTTGGTGTTCTATTATTAGATTTAGTCTTTGTTTCCTCAAGTCTTTATTGAACACTTGCTATGTAATATGTAAGATGCTTTAGTTCCCACACTACGTTCAGCCTGGAATAAAAAACCCAATTTTGTTTGTCAATCTTATCATATGTTATACCCATACTGCCTAGTCCTATGTTATTTAAACTAGCTCACAGAGCTTGGTTCTTAAGTCTTTTGGCTATTAATTTTTTCAATCACCAGCCATCTGATATACTCCTGTAATCCCAGTCCTTAGGTTGCTTAGACCACTCTTGTTCCTTGGGCATAGTTTCAGATTGAAATTTCACTCTTTGATGCCACTTGACACTGTTCAAATTATTCTTCACTCTCTGCCCCTTAGCACTTTTGAGTTCATTTCTTTTCTACATGGAAAGTATCTAAGAGAGCTTTCTGTGCACTTCTTTATCTAATCCTTTCTCCTTTCCTGCTTTTCAGCTGTCATGCTTTTCATTGCATCCTTTAGCATACGTTCTTCTGGCATTCCTTTCATCTATTTTTTTATCCTTTCTTCTGGCATTCTTCTGGCATTCCTTTCATCTATTTTTTTATCCTTCGTATTTATGCTTCTAGGTAGTGTAATTAAATTATTTTCAATCACATAAGCAGGTTTAAAAAATTTTTTTAATTTTAAAGCCTTTTAAAGTAGAAACGTTAACTTTGCTTAGATTTTGTGTGTCACAGCTGAAAGAAGCTCTTTAATTTCATTTACCTTTATGAAGCAGGTACTTGAGTCTGGTGCCTTAGACCACTTAGCCATCCTGACACGACCATATTTACCTTTATTTTTATTTATTTTTTAAGAAAGATTTATTTATTTATGTATTTATTTAGAGACAGCATGAGCAGGGTGAGGGGCAGAGAGTGAGGGAGAGAAGCAGATTCCGCACTGAGTGCAGAACCCTATGCAGGACTTGATCTCATGACCTGAGCCAAAATCAAGAGTCAGACAGTTAACCGACTGAGCCATCCAGGCAGGCACCCCACCATATTTACCTTTAAATAAAGGTTTGGACCTTAAGATATAATACTTCTTAACCTGTTTCATAATATGATAGATGTGGAAATGTTTGGATGGGGCACAGAAGCAACTGAGGGGGCTGCTCAGACCCTGCCCATCCCAGGGCTGAGGAAATTTGTATCTCTGCACTGTAATCTATTGACCTAACATTTGGAAGTTCTGCCTTAAGGATAGATAGACTTAGGCAGTGTGTGAACACTCCGAATGCTTTATTTTTTGTGTTTGTATATATTTTTCTTTTTTTTTTTTTTTTAAAGATTTTTTATTTATTCATTTGAGACACAGAGATACAGAGAGAGAGAGAGAGCATGAGCAGGGTGGAGACAGAGGGAGAGGGAGAAGCAGGCTCCCTGCTGAGCAGAAAGCCCGATGCGGGGCTCGATCCCAGGACCCTGGAATCATGACGTGAGCCGAAGGCAGATGCCTAACCATCTGAGCCACCCAGGCGCCCCTGTATATATTTTTCTTAAGAAAGAGTTATAACTTTCATTAGATTCTCAAAGGGGTCTATGAACCCAGAAAGGTTAAGAATTAATGCTTTAAATTGTGGAACTAAAGCCAAATGAATGGCATAACTTATTGTTTGCTTTTAGTGTGAATTTTTTCCTTTTGATTACCAAGTTATGCATATGTTTGTTATACAAAATTCAAAATTATAGGTAGAGTTAATGTAGAAACTAAAGTATGCTATATCATATTCCTGGTTAATTTCTACCAATTTGGTATACATGTATTTGGTATAAATATTTTTTTCTTACATATATGAACATTTTCCTTCCTATTCTCCAAAATTTTACTTACAAAGATAGTACTGTATATACTATTATGTGTTTTCTCACTTAATTTATCTTAGATATGATTCTACTTCAGTACTTGTTGATCTACCTCATTCTTCTTAACAAAGTATTTTATGTATCTATCATAATTTGGTTAACCTTTATTACTGAACACATGAGCTGTTTCTAGCTTTTGCATTGTAAACTGTGCCATAATGAACATTTCTGTGGATGCAGTCTTGAAAATTTAGGAGCAATTCTGTATAATTCCTAGAAATAGAAATGTTAGAGTAGGATATGAACACTTATTAAAGTTTTTTTAAATTAAGTTTTAATTTTAATTCCAGAATAGTTAACGTGTGGTGTTATATTAGTTTCAGGTGTACAATGTAGTGATTCAACACTTCCATGTAACAGCCGGTGCTCATCACAAGGAGTATACTCTTTAATCCTCATCCTCTATTTCACCGATCCCCGCAGCCGCCTCCCCTCTGGTAGCCATCAGTGTGTTCTCCATTGTTAAGAGTCTTTTCTTGGTTTGTCTCTCTTTTTCTTTTTTTAAATTTCCTTTGCTCATTTGCTTTTGAGCACTTAAAGTTTTAATAGATATTGCTAAAACATCACCAAAAACTGGATTTATTTACACTTCATGCATATGATAACAGAAATTTCTGAGTGTGCTTTCCAACAATGAATTAGTAAAGTGAATCTTAACCAGTCCTCAAGGTGAAAAAGCTTTTTTGTATTATCAAAATTTTCAAACATAGACAAATGTAAATGCAAGAGGGCATTGAACCTCCATATACCCATCACTGGATTCAACATTTATCAGGATTTTTGCCACATTTGCTTCATTTGTCCTTTTTTCTCTTTTGCTGAAGTATTTTGAAGGAAATCCTAAACATTGTCATCTCACCCCAACATGCTTCAGTATTTATCTTTAAAAAAATGCAAATATTTACTTCCTTTTAAAAAATTTTTAGGTTTTTAGTACAGAAAATTTCACACATATATAAAAGCAGTGCACATAATAAACCCAACTACTATGATTTTTTATTAGGGGAAAAACTCCTTCAGTGACATTTTAAATTTAAAGACCAATTAAAACTACATTCTTTTGACTTGGTGCCTTAAAAATGTGAAGGGAGTACTTTATTGTCTTTGATATTGGCCCACATTCTATTTAATGTGCATAACATAGTGAATCCCCCTGTATCCATCTCCCAGTTTCAACAATTAACAACTCATAGTTGGTCTTGGTATACTCCTACCTATTTCAGTTTAGCCCACCAGATTATTTTGAATCAAGTTCCATACATTAAAGCATTTCATTTGTAAGTATTTATATAGCCATATCTAAAAGATAAGGCTTCATTTTTCAGTGATAACTGCAGTGCTGCTACCAGCATACCTATACAAAATAATATCATAAAATACCTGTGAACGTTCTTACATAACCACAATGCCATTATCACACCTAATAAAATTGTTTAATAAACTATTACCCAGTTCATAATTAGATTTCCCTGGTTGTCTAAAAGAATACCTTTTTAAAGTTGGTTTGTTACAATCCGTTCACACATTATATTTATTGGGTCTCTCAAGCTTTTTTAAACCTAGAGTGGTCCTTCTACCTCCTTTTTCCTTTTGCCACTGACAGGTTGCAGAAATTGAGTCTGTTGTCCTGTGTAATGGTCTGCATTCATGATTTATCTGTTTGCTTTTTTGTGGTGTTTTTAACTTTTTCCTTTAGCACCTATACTTCTTATAAATGGAAGTCAGCTCTCGAGACTTGGTGTCGAATTCAGCACGTTTGGTAAGAACACTTCCTAAATGGTGCTGTGTGCTTCACAAACATCACAGTGTCTGATTTTTTTTACTTCGCGTTATACTAAGATTGATAAGGATGTGACCGTCTGATCTCAAGTGGAAAATTTCCCCATAAGCCTTTCTCTAAATCCATCACAAAATGGTCAATTCTAGTTACTCATTTTTTATTTTTTATTTTTTTATTTTATTTTTTTAAAAGATTTTATTCATTTGAGACACAGAGGTACAGAGAGAGAGAGAGAGAAAGCATGAGCAGGGAGAGAGGCAGAGGGAGAGGGAGAAGCAGGCTCCTCGCTGAGCCAGGAGCCCGATGTGGGGCTCGATCCCAGGACTCTGGGATCATGACCTGAGCCGAAGGCAGACGCTTAACCATCTGAGCCACCCAGGCACCCCTATTTTATTATTTTTTAAATTCTGATGGGCTCTCTGGCACTTTAGGGGATTCCTTGTTATATTTGGAAGCTTTTCCTTCCTTCCTTCCTTCCTTCCTTCCTTCCTTTCAAAAGATTTTATTTATTTATTTGACAGAGAGAGAGAGCACAAGCAGGGGGAGTGGCAGAGGGAGAGGGAGAAGCAGGCTCCCTGCTGAGGTAGGAGCCCAATGAGGGACTTGATCCCAGGACCCTGGGATCATGACCTGAGCAGAAGGCAGACACTTAATCAACTGAGCCTCCCAGGCGCCCCTCATTTTTTATTTTAATAAAATTCATTGCTTTGGTTATTAGTGAACTCGAGCATCTTTTCATGTTTATTGGCCATTCAGTAATTTTTTTTGTGACTTGTTCATGACCTTGGCTGATTTTTCTATTGAATTGGTTTTTTTTCTTTTTCTTTTTCTTATCCATTTTCAAGTGTTCATTATCAAAGATATTAATCTTTTATCTGTTTTACTTCTTGTAAATATTTTTTTCAATTTGTAATTGTCTTCTGTATAGAAGCTTGATTTATGTAGTCAGTTTTTATCTTACAGTTATGGCTTTTGGTTTAAAGTTTTACTTACATTTTCTACACTTTGAAGTAATGGAGGGGGAATAGTTTATTTTTTCCTGGTACCTTTTTTCACTTTTGATTTGTATGGAATATATTTTGTATATGGTGTAAGATGAAAATAAAATTTACTTCCTGCAGAAAAATAATCAATTGTTCTAAAGCAATTTATTGAAAGTCTTCTTCCTTCCACATTGAATTGATATGCCATATTTATGATACTATTTTCACAAATTTATGTAGTCTCTTTCTAGAGTCCATTGTGGTCCACTGAAGATATTATATTACCACAGATTTTTAATTATAATAGCTTTGTACTACATTTTAAGGTCTAAGTCACTGTCAGTAATCATTTTTTTCCCCGAGTTTTACTGATTTTTTTTTTTCACACATATGCTCTTCTATTGGAACTTCAGAATTAGTTTGTGATTAGTCTCATTGTGATTTAACTGTAACGGCATTAAGCTTGGTGGAACTGACTTTTAAAAAAATAAAATTGGTTTTTCCATTTGAGAATGTAGTTTTTCTCTATTCAGATCTTTTATGTTTTTTAGGTAAGATAGTTTCTGCACTCTTCCTAATAAGTTTGTTTCTGGGCATTTTATGTTTAGTTTGGTTATTTTGTATTGCCATGAAATATCTTACTTGTGATTATTTGGATTGTGAATGCAGAATAGTTTGCTTCATTTTTGTTCAGGTATACCAATCATACTTTAAAATAAGTATAAACAAGATGAAAAGAAATGTATATACTTATGTGTACTATTTAAAAATTTTTCAAATAAGCTTTAAGTATTTCTGTCACTTACATATTCATTAATACAATAAGTTAGAAATAGTTAAGGAATAGAAAATGTGAATTCTTAGGAAATAATCAATTTCTACTAAATGGTTTATAAAGGGTAGAAGTAATAAAGTAATATGTGAAAGTAATAAATTGCAGTTAAAAAATATTAAATCCTGTAATGATTTAAAAAGATTTTCTTTTTGTATTCTAGTTGGCACCTAACTAGTATGGTCTTTTATTAGGAGGAAATCCTCCTCAGCCACATATTTTATTTAAAGACTGATTAAAACTATAGTCTTTTAACTTGGTACCCTAAGAATCGTAGAGGAGTAATAAATCAGCTTTGATATTGGCCTGCATTCTGTTTATGGATATTGTATATAGAGGTAATATGTTCCTGGCAGATTAGACATCACTGTTAATTTTTTTCTTTTTCATATTACAGGTTTTGCAAAAGGCATCAAATTAAATCAAGTTCAAATATTCCCTGTGTCCCCAAAGACTTACTGATGATGTCTGAATTTGTTCTTCCAAGATTTATTTTTTGTCTTATTCAGTACTTAAGAGAAGGCTATAATGAACCAGGTATGTTTAATCTACTTTTTGTTAGTACTCTTTTTAAGTTCCCAATTAACACAGTTTAGCATTAATAACAAGGTGAATTTTTTCAGGTATCATTTTTTTGCTTAACTTGTTTTATGATATGACTATGAAATACAGAGACTAAATAAAAACATACTTTAGTATACATCAATTACATGACCTGATAGGTACCTTGTAGTAGCACAGTTTGGGACTTTCTGCTCCTGGGGTCATAGATGCTTAGGATCAAACTTACTTGGCCTTTAGCAGATGAGGAGATAATCATTTTATGGGGTTAAAGTGACTTTATTTACAATTATATTATGATAGAACAGAATTAAGAAGTCCTGGAAATGTGTGAATTTAACTTAGAGTTTTAGAAGCTAAACTACTCTTTCACCATCTCTCTCTCTCTCCTTTTTTTTTTTTTTGTAGATGTCTCTATATTTTTATTCCTCTCCGTATATAGCAACGTATGAGAGAGTCAAATTATTCACTCCCATATTACAGGTAGAATGTATGGGGGTAAGCATCATGATATTATTGAAAAGAAAAAAGAAACATGCAAATTATAGATAATCTTCTTGCCTTTTAAGATTTAGTCACCATCTTGACTAATATACTTCAGTTAAATATTTTGGATTTAGATATTATCTGTTAAAGTTGTCAGTCTGACATTGTGAATTACAGATACCAATTAGTGTGGTATGAAACAAATTTATTAACTTTTTCTGATCTTTTACCTTTCTGATGATACTTGTATTTTTATCATTTAAAGGACTGCATCTTGAATTACTTTTAGAGGTTTTAAATTATTTATTTACTATAAATAATCTTAAATCCAGTTTGAAACTATGGCACACATTTTTATCTATCCCCCCATCATTGAAGTGTGAAGAAACATATAGCATCTTCATCATTTTTTTTTTTTTTAAAGATTTTATTTATTTATTTGACAAAGAGAGACACAGTGACAGAGGGAACACAAGCAAGGGGGAGTGGGAGAGGGAGAAGCAGGCTTCGCACATAGCAGGGAGCCCAGTGTGGGGCTCGATCCCAGGACTCTGGGATCATGACCTGAGGCGAAGGCAGACACTTAATGACTGAGCCACCCAGGCGCCCCGAATCTTCATCATTCTTAAAAGTACCATGTTATTCTCTGAAGGGGGGGAAATCGGAGGGGGAGACGAACCATGAGAGACGATGGACTCTGAGAAACAAACAGGGTTCTAGAGGGGAGGGGGGTGGGAGGATGGGTTAGCCTGATGATGGGTATTAAGGAGGGCATGTATTGAATGGAGCACTGGGTGTTACACGCAAACAATGAATCATGGAACACTACATCAAAAGCTAATAATGTAATGTATGGTGATTAACATAACAATAAAAAGTAAAAAAAATAAAAGTACCATGTTATTCTCATTGTGAGCAAACACTTATACTTCTTATTTCTACATTTTAAGCAAAATATACAATCCTTTGTTAACAACTTCCACTCCTCTCAAGTAGGTCTTAAAATACAGGAAGAAATATTATTTTGATTCAGCCCCAAACTACTCTCTCTTTGGAATGAAGGAACTAGAGACCAGCTAGGTTATTGAACTTGCCTTTGTGCTATTTCTCATATACTATTTACCAGAGTTTTTGGAAATTTACATTTTGTATTATAAGTGTCCTATTTTAGAAAGGTAATAAGTAGAACTCATTTATTATGAGAACCATTATTTTGATCAGAGAGTAATTCATACAAAAGTGTATTATGTTTATTTTTTTTCTTTAGGGACATTTAGCAGTTTTAATAGATAGATGACATAGGTACATAGCTTTGATAATTATTTGTTACCATTATCTGAAAATATAAAGGAATGAATGGAAGCACTTTTTTGACTTAAGATGAATGTCATGAACTTAGTTTCCTGAAATTTTCCTTTCTATATTATCACTTATGCTCAACATTCATTTCTTCTTTCTATGCTAGAAAAATTACTACATTACTTTGTGTAGAGATCACTGTTTAAAATTAAAGAAAGGATTCGAAATCATTTAATCTGAGGTAATAATAGAAGCTCAGAGATTTTGTTGTTTGGCAGATGCCTTGAGTTCCATTTGTCATTTCATCCTACAATCCTCAGATGAGTGTCAGAGCTTATCTAGAGCCCTTGCAAATGAAGAACAAATGTTAATTAAATATTTGCTGTGTTACTACATAAGTCACTGGGGAGGACATAAAGATGAATAATATACAGTATTAGTTATCCACTGAGAAAGTTAAGGTTTTTTTTGGTCTGGGTCCCAGGACTCAGAGTGATCTAGAATTTCATTTACAGATCATCTTTGAACTGGGTTGTTAGTTCCTTGGGGGTAGGAACTAGTTCTTACTTAGTTTTGCTTCCCAGTGCCTATCATGTAGTAGATGCTGAATAAATGTTGAATGAAATTGATGTTCCCCTTTCCTAGGCACACAGGCCCCCTATTAGCTCCCTTATAAGCATCCTTTTAGCTAATTATGTCTGAACTCTAAATCTCATTTTTCATTTCTTCAGGACCTCAGTTTCTCTGAAAAATCTTTTCTTTTTTCCCTTTTAAATATTCTTTTTCAGTTGCTGTACAAGTTTTTTCTCTGTTCCTCCAACTCTACTAGGCATGTCTTTTCTGGTACTTAAAAGCTAGTAAAAACATTTATGTTTATGAAAACAGTTATTTTTCTCTTTTTTTTTTTTTTTTAAAGATTTTATTTATTTGACAGAGAGAGACACAGCGAGAGGGGGAACACAAGCAGGGGGAGTGGGAGAGGGAGAAGCAGGCTTCCCGCGGAGCGGGGAGCCGGACGCGGGGCTCGATCCCAGGACCCTGGGATCATGACCTGAGCCGAAGGCAGACGCTTAATGACTGAGCCACCCAGGCGCCCCGAAAACAGTTATTTTTCATTTTAGTTGCTTTGACCTCCAGCTAACGTGAGTCTGTATTTTTAGAATATGATAGAGGATGGGTTATTTGCTACACAGGTTTAAATTTAGTGCTGACATAATTTTGTTCTAATATTCTTTTTTTTTTCATTTTTTTGTTCTAATATTCATATGCTACTCTCAATATTATTTGATTTCTGTCTTGTTTTATTTTAGGAAGTGATCTTAACTTTTTCTTAAACACTGTCTAATTTTGAAATGGTGTTATGTTTACATTTATATATCTGGAAATAAAGGAGCCTCAAAATGAATGCTTTTTAACCAAATTAAGTGCTTAATACCTTAATGAAGTCATCTCTTTTCTCCATCTACTTTTTCTCAGATGATTGAATTTCTGAGCAAGTCTTCCCTGGGCCGGGGGTTGGGGGCTGGGTGAATAACTACCTTCTTCATTTTTTTTTTAAAGATTTTATTTATTTGAGAGAAAGTGAGTGAGAGCATGAGCAGGGTGGAGGGGCAGGGGTAGAGGGACAGGCAGACTCCCTGCTGAGCAGGGAGCCTGACGTGGGGCTCGATCCCAGCACTCTGGGATCATGACCTGAGCCGAAGGCAGATGCTTAACTGACTAAGCCACCCAGGCGCCCCAATGATAACTACCTTCTAAACAGAGTTCTTTTTTTTTTTTTTTTTAAGATTATTTATTTGACAGAGAGAGACACAGTGAGAGAGGGAACACAAGCGGGGGGGTGGGAGAGGGAGAAGCAGGCTTCCTGCCAAGCAGGGAGCCCGATGCGGGGCTCGATCCCAGGACCCTGGGATCATGACTGGAGCCGAAGGCAGATGCCCAATGACTGAGCCACCCAGGCACCCCTAAACAGAGTTCTTATATTAATTTTTTGATTATAAAATACTCTTATCCAAGTTGCTATAACTTTAAAAGAATAAAATATTGTTATTTTTTAGCAAAATATTTTAAAGGAAGTTAATTATATGTTTTTTCAGCAGCTGATGTACCATCAGAAAAAGACCTTAACAAAGTCCTTCAGCTTTTGGAACCTCAAATTTCCTTTTTAGAAGATCTAACTAAAATGGGAGGAGCAATGCGGTCTGTTCTTACTCAGGTTTTGACAAATCAACAAAACTACAAAGATCTGACTTCTGGTAAGTAAAACATTAGCATAGAAGAAAGTTAAAATTTACTTATGTCACTGTAATCATAAGAAATTGTGTATTTTCAAACTTAAATGTAAAATGTAGATTTTTTTTCCATAAAATGCTAAAGGTGGAAGTTATTAAAAGTACTTCTTATTTTATGGATGAAGAAACTGAGTCCCAGAAAAATTAAATGACCAGTTCAGTGCCTCACAACTAACTTACTTAGGAGTTAGCACTAGAATCCAGGTCTCCTCTAAGTTTTGGTGTGACATATTCATAATCTTACTCCACCTCCCCTTCCCCAAACAGTAACAAAACTACTTCTGTGTCTTCATTTTTGGTGTTCTATACTTTTGGATTGTATGGCATAGGATTTTATAATAATGTAGAATTTAAGTTACAAAACTTGGAATTGTTGAGTATGTTTGTATATGATATACTGTTATATAAAATACTTCAGTTTAAAATTCTTCAGGTTAGCTCAGTTTTATAGTACAACAAATACTTTAAATAGCATTATTTCTGCTGGCTCCTGAACAACACATTTTGGAAAGTTTATATTTTCTTTAGAATGGTGAAATTTTCATGTGTATTGTGAACCATATGTTATTCAGAGATAGTCTTATCTGACATTTATTTTTTTCAGCAAATACTTATTAAGCACCAACTATGTGCTTGGTTTTGGGCTAGGTACTAGAGTTTGGGGTAGGGAATGCAAGTAGTAAACCAGGTAATCCTATCCCTGCCCTTATAAAGCTTAAGGTCTAGTGAGTGAGATGGCATTAATACAACTCCCAAACCGAAAAAATTGTATGATTTATAAACTTGTAGTAAATAATATGAAAGGGTAGGGCAAGTGTTTATAAGAGGGAGACTTGATTTCACTGATGGGGAAGATGGGGAAGCTTCACTGAAGAAGTGATGGAAGTAAAACCTAATGGTTGAGAGAAAGTCATTTAGCTAGAGGGTGAGGGGGCTTGGGTGGTAATGGGATGGGGTTGTATTCAAGGTAGAGGACATCTTCTGCTTTTGATTTCTGGGCTAGCCCGTATGTCATAAACAACATAAAACTGGAAAAAATGTGAGGCAGCTGTTATCAGGCACTGGACAGAGGGCAGTACAAGACTATAAATCTTTGAGAGAAAAGAAAAGCATGAGATGAACCCCACGATTGCTCCGAATCTCTGTCTAGGGATAACTTCCTGACTGCAGCGCGACAAGCTGGTATTGAAGCAGTGTGGTGGCCCACCTGAGCTAAGGAGGTAGAGGTCACAGTTAGGGACAGCTGAAACAGTTGGAAACTGGAATCTTTGGGGTAGAATACCAAGAGGTATGGGGGCAGATGGATGGGGGGACCTCTGAAAGTGCTTGGCCGAGGACTGAGATACACATGTACAGAAGACTGCTTCAGCCTTATTAGAGAGTGACTGCTATGGGTTTAAAAGCAGAATAGAGATATAAGAGGTTAAGCAGTTTTCAGAGATGTTGGAGTTTCAGCCCAGCCAGACTGGAGAGAACTTGTTAATACCACAGGCATCTAGTTGAGACAGAGTTTAGAGATTATTCCTGTCAATTTAGAGGGCCTTTTGAGAACCTTAGGCTTTCTACAGACCTGCCCTTATTTTTTATTTTCATTTTTTTTTATTTTTAGAAAGGGGGAGAGAGAGACAGAGTAAGGCGGGGGGAAGGGCAGAGAGAGAGAGAGAGAGATAGAATCCCAAGCAGACTCCACGCCCAGTACAAAGCCCGACATGGGGCTCAATCCCACAACCCTGAGATCATGACCTGAGCTAAAATCAAGAGTTGGATGCCTAACCAACTGAGCCACCCAGGCGCCCCTACAGACCTGCCCTTTACAAACCTTTACCAAACCTTTGTGAGTTTTTAGGTGATCAGGCTGTTAATTGAATGGTCTTCTAGAATTAAAATTAATAATCTTCAAAGGAAGATAATAGAATCCAGAATCTTCTATAATGTGTCATTAGAATGTCCAGCATACAATAAAAACTAAACATGCAGGAAAATAAGAAATTATGCCCTATAACCAAGAAATAGGGCTGTCAATATAAATTGACCTTGAAATGGACCAGATATTGGATTTAGCAGATAAAGATATTAAAGCAACTATTATAGGGGCACCTGGGTGCTCAGTTGGTTAAACATCCAACTCTTGATTTTGGCTCAGTTCACAATCTCAGGGTTGTGAGATTGATCCCTGTGTTGGGCTCCGTGCTGGGCATGAGCCTGCTTAAGATTCTCTTTCTCCCTCTCCCTCTGTCCATTCCCCACTCTCTTTAAAAAAAAACAACAAACAACTATTATAAATATGTTCAAGAAATTAAAGGAAGATCTGTTCAAATACTTAAAAGTAAATATGATGTTAATGAGTGAAGAGATAAAGAATCTTAGCAAAGAAATAGAAACAATAAAAGAAAATCTAGAACTGAAAATTAGCATCGAGCAGTAATTAAAGGGAAAAAATTTACTGGATGGGCTTAGCAGCAGACTGGAAAGGGTAGAAGAAAGACTTAATGAATTTGAAGACAGATTAATAGGTTATTCAATCTGGGGGCACCTGGGTGGATCAGTCGGTTAAGCGTCTGCCTTTGGCTCAGGTCATGATCGATTCTGGATTCGAGCCCCGCATTGGGCTCCCTGTTCAGCGGGGAGTCTGCTTCTCCCTCTGGCCCTCACCCGCTCATGCTCTTTCTCTCAAATAAATAAGTAAAATCATTAAAAAAATTGATTATTCATTCTAGAAAACAGAGAGAAAATGCAACAGAGCCTTAGGGACCTGTTAGACAGAATCAGATGCTCTAACGTGCCTGTAATTGGAATCCCAGGAGGACAAAAGAGTATGAATGTGGCAGAAAAGAAACATTTGAAAAAATCATGACTAAAATTTCATCCAAATTGGATGAAGAACATTGACTTATAGATGCAAGATGCTTAATGAACCTCAAGCAGGATAAATATAAAGAATATCAGTCACACCTAGACACCTCCTAGATTCCATGTTGAAATACTTATGGGTGAGAATGAGCTTACTTTTTTAAAAAGGGACTAAAAAAAGGTGTACTGTTGAAATGAAATGAATGTAGGGTGATAGTGGCACAAATAAGGTTACCACAATTAGCCTAGATCCATGGCTCTCATGGGCCATGTGATATTTTATATCTTATCCTGAATGTATTGGGAAGTCATGGAAATATTTTAAGTTTAAGAGTGACTTGATCAGATATGTTTTAAAAAGTTGACTTGCTATTTTGCCAAAAATAGATTGGAAGGGGCAAGACTAGAAAAACTCAACTGCAGCCTAGGATAAAGATGATGGTAGCTTGTATTTGAATTTTGGAGACAAAGCTGGAGAAAGATCAAATTATACCTGGTGGTCTGTTTGTTATTTCTTCAAGCCTTATTTAGAATCTCAGCTGTTGTGGAAGAAAGCAGCAAGTTGTTCTTAATCATTGTAAGAATGTATACCTTAGGAATGATTTATGATAATTGTCTTATTTCTACAATTCCTTTTAATTATTTCTTGAAATAAAAAAACAACAGAAATCCTTGGCTGACTTTTAGTGATGGAAATCACGTTAAATTTTGGTTCAGAAGTTTAAAATTTATAGGCTACTGCACTTGTAGTTACTGCTTGCTTATTCACTGGCTAGCCATGTTTTTAAGCCTCCATTATTTACTTGAAAGAGAGATAGCGAGAGAGAGCATGAACAGGGGAACGGGGAGGGGCAGAGGGAGAGGGAGAAGCAGGCTCCCCGCTGAGCAGGGAGCCCCACACGGGGCTTGATCCCAGGACTGTGGGATCACGACCTGAGCTGAAGGCAGACTCTTAACCGACTGAGTCACCCAGGCGCCCCTCCATTTCTTTACTTTTAAAAATGGTAATTATAGGGGTACCTGGATGGTTCAGTTGGTTAAGTATTCAACTCTTGATTTTGGCTCAGGTTATGATCTCAGGGTTGTGAGATTGAGGCTTGTGTTGGGCTCTGTGCTGGATGTGGAGCCTGCTTAAGATTCTTTCTCTCTCCCTCTGCCCCTACCCATCTTTTTAAAAAAATGGTTATTATACATTCATTTTTCTCAGGCTTGTTGTGAGGGTTGATAAAATATATTTTGTTACTTAAAAAGTATTATAAATTTGGGGCGCCTGGGTGGCTCAGTCGTTAAGCGTCTGCCTTCGGCTCAGGTCATGATCCCGGGGTCCTGGGATCGAGCCCCGCTTGGGGTTCCCTGCTCGGTGGGAAGCCTGCTTCTCCCTCTCCCACTCCCCCTGCTTGTGTTCCCTCTCTCACTGTGTCTCTCTCTGTCAAATAAATAAATAAAATCTTAAAAAAAAAAAGTATTATAAATTTCATCTGTCATGATTGAGGTAAATACATGGCTTTTATTATTCAGGAGACAGTCATTTCTTACATAGGACGCTTAGAAGGTCTTTATTCTTTATAAACTAAGTGTAATTATTATTATTTTTTTTTTTGAACTAAGTGTAACTTTTTAATATTGGACTTGAAGGATGGATATATTCCTGTTTAATAAGTGCTAGAGTGTTGTTGTTGTTGTTTTTAAACCAGCCCAGAGAGACAGATATTTAAAAAACAAACTGTTCTATTGCAATTATTAGGCTAGCAAACAGAGGAAATACAGAAAAGCTCAACAAATATTAAAGAAGTTCACTTATATATTTTTATAATTGGAGAGCTTGAGACCTTAATTTAAGATACATAATTTGCCTAGGAGGTATCAAAGGCCATGGTAATTTGGCTTTCAGACAGAGTAATTTTTTACTTTTAAAGAATTCTCAAAATAATACTAAAATTTCTTTTACTATCATTCCATTCTCCATAAATACATTAAAAAATAAAACAAAAATTGGCAATAATTAATAAGCTGCTATACTAAAGTGAAAGTTTTAGGATTGTGTAACTCTAGAACCTAAGCTTTTCAATATTTTTTGGAATAAATTAGTTTTTACTGATATTTCTATAGAAATTATACTTTTAATTTTTTAAATATGATGGAAAAAGTTTGATAAAGCAGGAATTAAGAGTAATATCAGTTATAGTATTTGAAAATTCCACTCAGACATTATTTTATCCAGGAAGCCTTTCCTAAGTATTTTGCTTTGGGTAAGTCTAATGGCACAGTATTATGAGATCATAGATTGTCAAACCAAATGGTTTGTCACTTGTCACTTACCATATTATTTACCTTTCTCTACATGAATTTTCAAGTTCCTTAAGGCAGGAGACATACTCTTGTTAATCTTTGCACCTCCTGTGACTGGCATATTTTAGATACTCAGTTACCTAGTAGATTTTATTATTCATTATAAGCATGCTCTGCATTGTTGTCTGAAGCTGTTTTATATTCATTCTAGGGTTCTCCTGCCATTAGAATATTCAGCTATTTTATATATGTATATATATTAATTACTGAGATTGCTTTACTTATATTTTGAATGGAATTTTTTTTTTCTGATTTTAAATTTGTTTTAAATATTAGGTCTTGGAGAAAATGCTTGTGCAAAGAAAAGTCATGAAAAGTACCTTATAGCTTTGAAGAGCTCTGGACTTACATATCCTGAGGACAAACTTGTGTATGGTATACAGGAGCCATCAGCTGGCACTAGCACTCTGGCAGCTCAAGGTTTGTCTGTTTTAATTGGGACAGTGATAACTTTTCTGTATTAAAACAAAAAGACCCTCAAACTTGACTTATTATTGAAGAAATTTAAATAACGTGTGATTCTTTTTAAGGAAAGTAGTAAAAATGTAGAAGCAAGAAAGAATAGATGGGCCAAAGAAGAGAATGTGTTTTTCTTAAATGGAATTTGGTTAGTTTATTAAGGTTCTAGTTCTAACTCATGAAAAACATTGCTATTTAAGAATAGCCCAAAACTTTAGTATCTCAATATTTTAACAAACCATGGTTTAAAACTAAGAAGTAACAGATCCTTCTAAAACACCATTTGTGATGATTAAATCTGGATTTTCACTAGAGATTTCTTTGGAAGCATAAATCTATTAGACCCGAATTTATTAAAGATAAATGTTGAACTCTGCCAAGATATCTGTTAGAATGAGTTGTCTTAAGGTAATAAAACTTGGCTTTTTGTTTATGTCTCAAAATAATTTTAAAGTAAGTCAGTATGTAACAGTTATGAAGGAAACTTTTTTTCCTTTCCAAAGGTTTTGCAGGTGCAACAGGAACATTGGGACAGCTAGATTCCTCAGATGAGGTGAGATTTAAAACTTTTTGAAAATAGAATTTAAAAAGTTTTAGAACTATACAGATTTGTGGATATTATTTTAGTTTAAGTTCCTCATTTTGTAGACAAGGACACTGAAGCCTAGAGTGGAATAACTTAGCCAAGATTTCAGTTACCAGATTTTTGCTTCTTCTTTATAATTCATCTCTTTCTTCACAGTTTAGAAATGGGAGATAGAAAGAGATAGAGATCTTTCCTAGGTAGATATCCCTAAATTGATCCAAATTGTCATAATATAGTGAAATTGTTTTAAGAAATTTAGCTAAGTCTGGAACAATGTATTAAAAGAATATAAAAGGTAACTACTTTTCCAATCTCATAATAAGTTACACCTTGTATGTTATACCTTATTTAAAAAAGCAATATACTTGGAAATAGACTGTCGGTTTGAAATTTCAACTTTTATAGTATTTATTAGGCAAATAGTAGTGCTTATTAAATATTTCTGATAAATCCTTTGTAGCATTCCTATATTTTATTAGTATATAATTTATAACAGAGAATTGCTTTTTTACAAATATTTGTATATAATCTTGATGCTTATGAAATGTAAATTTCATATTTTTTTGTCAAATTTAATGATTAAGAAATTAAAAATCAAATTGTGTTACATTTAAACATACTTTTTAAGTGTAACTTTTTTCTTTGAAAACCCATTTTAATTTGATAATATCATATGAACTAAGCAAAATATCCTCTTTTTGAAAATATGATTTCTGTTATTGATGTCTTGTAATTGATTTAATGCCTTATAATTTAAACTTCCTAGTGGTATTTTTCCCCTCTAAAAAGGCTCCCACAAAATGCAACATTTTCTGGACAAACAGTTTAAAGAGTTTTCAACAAATTGGAGAGGAAGTTTCATATGCTGTTTACAAGTTTGACTCTGGAATTAGAGTGCCTGGGTTTGAAACTGGCTCCTGTACCAATTAGTAGTGTGATTTTGGACAAGTGTCTTAACTTCTCCATGCCTAAATTTCCTCTTCTGCAAAATGGAAGTAATAATAGTATTGCCTGGGGTTATTATGAGGATTGAATGAGTTCATATATGAAAGCACTTAGAGCCGTAGTGCCTGGCATATTGTAAACACTAAGTATGTGTCTGTAAAATAAAATAAAATCATTTAAAAATTAAATTATTTAAAATAATTTAAAAATACTGTAAATAGTTAACTATAACTTTTGCTTTTTTTAACTTCAAAGAGTTACAAACAATGTTGCTATAATGACAAATGGGAAAAACTTACTGGTATTTAAAATAGACTTTCAAAAAAAATAAAATAGACTTTACAAAATACATATAAACATTATCCATTATTTCAACTAAAATAGTATTAATTCCATTTTGAAGCTAGGAGAGGGGCATGATGGAGGTAAGAATACCAATTCTTCATATGTCAAAGAAGGAAGAGATTAGATAATAGACATGTCGTTTTATTTTATTTTATTTTTTTAAGATTTATTTATTTATTTTAGAGAGAGCACGTGCAGGCAAATTAGTGGGGGGTGGGGTGAGGAAGGGCAGAGAATCCTCAAGCAGACTCCCCACTGAGTGTGGACCCTAACATGGGGCTTCATCCCAGGACCCTGAGATCATGACCTGAGCCAAAATCAAGAGCTGCACACTTAACCAGTCAACTGAGCCATCTGGGTGCCCCTAGACATTTTTTGTTGTTGTTGTTAAGATTTTATTTATTTATTTTGAGAGAGAGAGAGCATGTGGGGGAGGGGCAGAGGAAGAGAGAGAATCTCAAGCAGACTCCACACCAAGCACGGAGCCTGACTCGGGGCTTGAGCTGAAATCAAGAGTCAAATGCTTAACCAGCTGAGTCACCCAGGCATTCCTGGACATGTGGTTTTTAGTAACTTATTCTGCTCTATTATTTCTTTTTTTTTTTTTTTAAGAGAGAGGGAGAGAAAGAGTGAGTGAGCTGGGGGGACAGGGGCAGAGGGAGAGGGAGAAAGAATCTTACCGAGGTCCCACGCCCAGCGCAGAGCCCAACGCAGGGCTTGATCTCACCACCCTGAGATCATGACCTGAGCTGAAATCAAGAGTGGGTTGCTTAACTGATTGAGCCACTCAGGTGCCCCTATTCTGCTTTCTTTAAGGGCATTTTGTGGGGAGGCAGAATGGCCTTTCAAAAGGTGAGATCTGGGAATACTTAGAAATTGAATATGAGTGGGGAGCATGAGCACATTTTTGTTTAAAGCCAACCAGACAGGAAAGGAGCCTTGTATCTATTGTCAGTAGTACCTTTAGAAAATTGATTTCATAATGAAATCGTTTAGTGATGTTACAGGACATTTTTTTTAAGATAATCTAAACATCTTGATGTGATCTAGAACAATAAAAATCTATAGTTATGCTTGTTTATATGGTAGGTTAAAACCTTCATATTATTTAAGCATCCTAGCCTTATGCATCTAATAGCTGTGATAACAATTCTACTTTATTTTCATGAATTGAATCTGATTTCTGGGCATGTAGAAAGCTGGTTTTCAACATAGATACTTTCTCCTCTGTCTAGGAAAGAACTAAGTCATTTTTGCCTTGGCCTCAACTTTCCGGCTTACCTTTTAAATTGCCATGGATTTTATGGTAGGGTGCTAGAAGGAAATCCTTTTTTTTTTTTTTTTAAAGATTTTATTTATTTATTTGACAGAGAGAGAGACAGCGAGAGAGGGAACACAAACAGGGGGAGTGGGAGAGAGAGAAGCAGGCCTCCCGCTGAGCAGGGAGCCCGATGGAGGGCTCGATCCCAGGACCCTGGGATCATGACCTGAGCTGAAGGCAGACGCTTAATGACTGAGCCATCAGGCGCCCCAGGAAATCCTTTTTTTTTTTAAAAAAAGATCTTATTTATTTATTTATTTATTTATTCATTCATTCATTCATTCAGAGAGTGAGCTGGGGGAGGAGACAGAGGGAGTAGGAAAGAGAATCTCAAGCAGACTCCATGCTGAGTGCAGAGCCTGATGTGGGGTTCGATCTCATGACCCTGAGGTCATGACCTGAGTCAAAACTAAGAGTTGGACACTTAACTGACTGAACCACTCAAGCACTCCTAGAAGGAAATCCTTTTTTGTGTGTTGGGGAGAGAAGTAATTTCTGGGTGGATATCAGAGGATTTGAAATAAAGCTTTTCTTTTTTCATTGCCATTGCTTCTAAACTGTCCTTCTTAACGTCTTTTCTTCTGTTCTTTCTGTTCATTCCTCTTGGATTCTTTGTTTCAGCAACTTTTGTGTATAATATGTTTTATGTAATAATTTGTTCCTTAATTATGATTATGTCTCAATGTGAATATCATCTTAAAAACTTCTTGATGGTGACAAGTTCAAAATACTTCATTTCATCTATCCTCAAAGGACATCATTTTTTGAGAGTAGCTGAGAATTATTGTTAGAACATGTGATACATATTTAACTTATATATTTAAAAGTAGTTTAGACTCTGATTTTTAAATCATATTTTGTAATTTAAATTTTAATCTATTTAAAAGTACTTTTTATAGCTTATATATTTATTATAATTTCTAGTTGGGATAAAAATGGGGTCATTTGGGCATTTGAAAACTTAAGAATTTGAAGTAGAGTTGTTTAGCTACAAGTGAATTGAAGGGATATCTATTTTAGGTTTTTTTGTTTTAAAGATTTTACTTATGTGAGAGAGAGAGAGCAATAGAGAGTTAGAGAGAGATCATGAGTTGGGGGGGCAGAGGAAAAGGGAGAAGCAGGCTCCCTACTGAGCAGGGAGCTCAACATGGGGCTCGACATGGGGCTCAATCCCAGGACACCTGAGCCAAAGGCAGAGGCTTAACCAACTGAGCCACACAGGCACCCCTACTTTAGTTTTTTCTTTAAGAGAAACTTCAGCTTTTTAGAGTTAGGCAGACCTCAGTTTGAGTTTTGTCTCATAATATCACTTTTTTTTTTGCCGGGTTATTTAACTTTGGAACATCCATTTTCTCTTGAAAAAATGATGAGAATTCTGTTAGGATTAAATGGGATAACATATAAAGTACCTATCACAGATTAGACACAGATTAGACTCTTGATAAATGTTTTTGTCCTAGTACTTTATGTGAGAAGTTTATCAAATATTTGAATTTTTGAGCTATTGTGGGTCATATTATACACATTTCTACTCATCTTTGCAGAGGAAGTAGTTTACTAAAACATGTTTTAAAACAATGAAGTTCATTTTTAAAAATTTAATTGAAATATTACCTAAGTAATGCACAAATACATTGTAGTTGTTTTGCCAGACAAGTAAGATAAAATAAAAGTCCCCTCTCTGCCCTTCCTAATAGCAGCTCTTCTCTGGGTAACTACAGTTAATAGTTTGGATGTCCTTGACAGACCCTCTTCTATGGAGTTAAATAACTATGTGTTTATAGAAATGTATCGTGTGTGTGTGTTTGTGAATAAATAAAAAATGTTATGCCATTTTGTGTCCTTTTATTTGCTCCATAACGTACTGTGCAGATTCATCTTTGTCAGTACTCTTTTCTTTCAATTTGCTACATAGTATTCTGAAATATGAATTAAACTACAGTTTATCCAATCATTTCCTTAATTTGCAGTTTTTTATGACAAGATACAGGGCTTACATTTCTTTTTGTGGAGATGTGCAAGTATTTCTCTAAGATGTGGAATTGCTAGGTCACAGTATGCATATCTTAAATTTTAATAGATTCTATTTCTTTCTGATTATAAAATCACACACATATTTAACATGAAAAGTATGGAAAAGTATAAAAATAAGACTATTACCCAGGGCCTGTTGTAAAAGGTTTTAGTGATAAAGTCAGGAAATTTTCTATTTTAAGATTGTGATTTTTTAAAAAAGACTTTATTTGTCAGAGAGAGAGCGTGCGAGAGAGTGAACACACAAGCAGGGGGAGTGGCAGGCAGAGGGAGAAGCAGGCTCCCCGCTGAGCAAGGAGCCCAATGCAGGACTTGATGTGATCATAATTTTTAATACAAAAATATATTCATTTATCATTTATGTTTTATTGTGTACCACAAAGTCTTTGGTTTTTGGTTCTTTTTTAAAAGATTTTATTTATTTATTTGAGATAGAGGGTGTGAACTCACACGCGCGCCAGCACAAGCCCAGGGTGGGCGGGCGGGGAGAGGGGCAGAGGGAGAGGGAGAAAACAGGCTCTCCGCTGAGCAGGGAGCCTTACGCTGGGCTCCATCCCCAGACCCTGGGATCATGACCTGAGCTGAAGGCAGATGCTTAACCGACTGAGCCACCCAGGCACCCTTGCTTTTTGGTTCTGAACACATTTTCAAATGTTGAGTTAGAAATAGAAGAATCATAATACAACAAAAGCAAAAATGAGAATCAGGAGGAAGCAGTTTGAAGGCTGTAAAAATTACAAATGCTAGAGCTTAAAGTTCATTTTGCCTCATTTATAGATGAAGAAGCTGAATTCCATGGAAATAACCGGCTCACTCAGGCTAGTGAATTTCATTTACTAGTTTGTGATAGAGTTGGAAGTGGACACTAGGTCTCTTACCTAGTTGGTTTAGAGTTCTTTCTGTAAAGTGGATAAACTACTGTTTTACACTATTGCTGTGCAACACATTTGTCCTAAACTTTGTGGCCTAAAATTACCTTTTTTTTCCCCTCAATTTTATGACTCAGGAATTTGGGACCCGCAGGTGGGCATTTCTCACTTGGGTTCCCTCATGCGGTTCTAATTAGTTGTTGGCTGCCACTGCAGTCCTCTAAGGCTCAGCTGAAGTGGAGCTTTAAGGTGGCTTACGGACAGGACTAGCTGTTGATTGCTTACTATGGACAGGGAGCTCAGCTGGCTTTTGACCAGAGTGCCTACAGGTGGCTTCTCCAGAGTGGTGGTCTCAAGTTGTTACAGTTACTGGCTTCTCCCAGATTAAGAGCTGGAGAGTAGAAGCTAAAGAGCCTTTTCTGACCTGGCCTTAGAAGTTACATAGTGTCACTTCCAACTGCATATTATTAGTTGGGAGTTGTCAAGGTGGGCCCACATTCAGTGGGAGGGGGCGTAGATCCCACCTCTAGAAGAAGGAGTGTCAAAGAATTTGTAAACACATTTCAAAACTTCCATAACCAAGAGATGACTTTGCCATTGTTTTCCCTGGATTCACTTGCTATCCAAAATAATGACTAGTGATTATAGCTAACTAACATACCAACAATTGATTATAGATTTTTCCATCTATTCAGTGATTTTTTTTGGTTGGGAAAACTGTCACATGACAATGAAATAATGCTGCAATCAGAAATGGCTGTTGTAGGGTTTTAATTAAAATTGGAGTTTTCCTAAAGTATAGTAGTTACTATTGTAGATCAAGAAAATGAAAGCTTACATTTAAGATTATAAGATATATTTTTTTAAAGTTGATCTTTACCTTTGTGAACTCTTTTTAACTCTGTAAAGGAGAAAGTTGATGCAGGGATAAGATAAAAAGAGTATGACAGGAGAGTACCTAGATACAGATGTTCTTGAACAAATACCTGTTTATGCCATTTAAAATTCATTAAGGCTATGGGGCGCCTGGGTGGCTCAGTTGTTAAGCCTATGCCTTCGGCTCAGGTCATGATCCCCGGGTCCTGGAATTGAGCCCTGCATGTGGCTCATTGCTCAGCAGGGAGCCTGCTTCTCCCTCTGCCTGCCGCTCTCCCTGCTTGTGTGCGCGCTCTCTCTCTCTCTCTCTCTGACAAACAAATATCTTAAAAAAAAAAAAAGAAAGAATAAAAGGTTCCAAGATGTATATAATGTCCTACTCCCAAGTCAATATTTTATTTTTTTTAAAGATTTATTTATTTATTTGAGGGCGCCTGGGTGGTTTAGTCGTTAAGCGTCTGTCTTCAGCTCAGGTCATGATCCCAGGGTCCTGGGATGGAGCCCTGCATCGGGCTCCCTGCTCAGCGGGAAGCCTGCTTCTTCCTCCCCCACGCCCCCTACTTGTGTTCCCTCTCTCGCTGTGTGTCTCTCTATCAAATAAATAAATAAAATAAAATAAAAAAAAGGATGAGAAGAGGACGGTGACATCTTAATTACTACTATAGAGAAGTGATTGTAACAATTAAAAAATGTTGTAAGAATTTAGAATTGGAGAGACCCTAGAGGTAATCTGCTCTTACCACTTTGTTTTAAAAATGAAGAAACAGATTTGAAACTGTAACAGCAGCAAGATTTCTATTTGTAAAGAGTTTTATTGAATGAGGGTACATATTGCAGTCTACTTAATTTCATTCATACAAGTTGTGTCAGAAATTTTTCCCTGCTGTCCCTAGAACATTATGTACTCAGCAGTGCTATTTATACACATGACATTCTTCATACTACTACTACTTATTCTTTATTTGTATAGCTCATATGAAATAGGAGTAGAAAATGTTGTTTGTGTTGTATGGAACTGAAAAGAAAAATATTTAACTTTATAAAGTATTTTTTAATTTACATTTATATTAATTTTTTGTTTAGATTTATTTGTAACCATCAGATAATTCAGTTCAAAAGAAAATTATCTCTAGTATTATATGTACATGGGTCTAATTAGAGAGTTTGTCAGAGAAAATAGGATCTTTTAAATCAAGATAACTTTTTAAGATTATATTCACTGTGGCCATTACCATAGCAATGTCCATTTATCTGTGTGCAGTGACCAGATCATTAATTTCTGTGACATTGATGTACTTAACTGTTAATACAAATGAAGACATTTAAGACACTCTTCCCTCTGTGTAACTGTAAAACTATGAATGTCCGTTGTGCAAATATTAAAAAATAGAAAAAAGCATAAAAAAGAAAACATTTACCTTCAGCTGTACCATCCAGAGATAACCATTGTTTATTAATTTTTCTTGTTTACTTCTAATCTTTTTTTTCTGCATACTTTTAGGTAATTGAGAAATACTTAAAGTAAGTTACTATGTAAATATGCTTTTAGTACTCTTGCCTTTATCAAGACAGAATCCAGATGAACAGTTAAAACTAATTTGTCAAAATATAGCAAAAGCAAGATTATTGAAATTAAAAGACGGAGTTGCTTTTCATAAATTAATAGGTAAAAGAAAAAATTAGTTTTATTTTTGGAGATAGGAGGTTAATTCTAATCATAAATTACATTAATGGTTAAAAGTAAGATAGGGAATCATAGAAACTTTTGGTGGGAGGGCCTTAGAAATGTCTAATGTATTGCTTTTCCAGTGCAGGAATTGATTTTACAACATTCCTGACAGTTGGTAAACCTTTTCATAAACACTTCCAATGATAGGGAGTTTACCTAGTTTCTGAGGCAACTTGTTCTTTTGTTTGATAGCTCTAATTGTTAGAATGTTCTTCTCAATACTGTGTTAAATACTGTAATTTTCACATGTTTCTTATTTTTTCCTTTAGAAAGATTTTTATTTTTTTAAAGATTTATTTATTTGAGAGCTAGCGAGCACGCAATAATGGGGAGGGGCAGAGGAGAGGGAGAAGCAGACTCCCCGCTGAGCAGGGAGCCCTATGCAGGACTGATCCCAGGACCCTGAGATCATGACCTGAGCTGAAGGCAGATGCTTATCTGCCACCCAGGTGTTCTTGAAATATTTTTATTTTTACTTCATAAGACACCTCCTTAAATATTTAGCTTTAATTATTTAATATTCTGTGCTGTACATGCCTTTTTCATCTATTCACTCCCTTTTAAGTGTGTGATTTGATTCAGTACACAGGCATGGGCTATCTTTTGATAAGCATACTGTTTGTTAAGGTCCAATTTTTTTTTTAGCCTTTTAGCATCTATGCTAGACTGTTGGCCGGAACCCAGTGGTCAAAAATGAAATGTCTAGGTTTTGACCCTCCCAGCCCCCCAACACTGAACAGTTGACAAGCTAGAGGTCCCTCTCTGCTTTGTACTTGTAGAGTTGATTTAAAGTAAACTACCTCTGGGCACGTGGGTGGCTCAGCCGGTTAAGCGGCTGCCTTCGGCTCAGGTCATGATCCCAGGGTCCGGGGATCGAGTCCCGCATTGGGCTCCCTGCTCGGCGGGGAGCCTGCTTCTCCCTCTGCCTCTGCCTGCCTCTCTACCTACTTGTGCTCTCTCTCTCTCTCTCTCTAATAAATAAATAAATAAATAATCTTAAAAAAAAAAAACTATCTCAGATTATAGTGACTTACTTAAATCTTTGTTTCATTTTATTGTTCTAGTCTTCAAGATCATCTTTGGATTTTATTTTTATACTCTGATATGTTAAATATTCCTTTTAGCGTTGTATATTCTGTGTTAACAGCCTTTGAGTATTATTTTAACCTTCTGTGAATTTACCTGACTTCTTTTTATGGAGCTCACATTTTTTTCATCTGTCTAGTAAATTCATCAAAGAAAATAAGAAAGGTTAATTTGGTTGAGAAACCATCTGTAAATTTTGCAGGCTAGGAGTTTGAATCTATCTCATTTTGGGCATTATACATATTTTGTGCCTGAAACACATATGGCAATGTGTCACTTCCCTGCCCAGGGATTAGTTAAGATTTCAAAAGTGTTTCTCCAGGCTGCACAAATGCTGTCTGGATTGAAGTTGTACTTGATTTATTTCCTTCCTTGTCCATTGGACCATGATTTTCTCCCAGCTTTCTATACTGCTTCTTCATGGATAAATAGGGAAGAACTAAAACTTACCATCACGGATTTGGGGTTGGGTGTGGTATTGTGGTCATAACTGTATTTTCATCTTCCTTAATCCTGAAATTCCCACCACTGGGGGTTCTTCCATTGTTAAAAGTATTGTTTTTTCTCAAGATAAAAATATGGGACTTGTAATAGATAATATAGTATCTTGAGCAGATCGTCACAGTTAGGATTGGAAATCAGAATCATATTTAAAATTTATTTATTGGGCGCCTGGGTGGCTCAGTTGGTTGGGCGTCTTCCTTCAGCTCGGGTCATGATCCCAGGATCCTGGGATCGAGTCCCACATCAGGCACCCTGCTTGGCAGGGTGTCTGCTTCTCCCTCTGCACGTGCCCCCCACCCCCACCGCTTATTCTCTCTCTCATATAAATAAATAAAATATTTTTAAAAATTTATTTATTAACTTAAAACTATAATCCATATTCATTGTTGAATAAATAGAAAATAAATGTTAATAAAAATGTAAAATTATATATTACTCTATCATTTAGAGGTGGCTTATTGTAAGCATCTCTATTTTAACAGATTTATATGTAGTATATTTTAATGGTTTAATGGTTTCATGCTATACATGCTATTCTGTAACCTGCTTTTCTCACTAATGACCATTTTGAACATTATAAGGAATATATTTTAACAGCTTTTATATGTATATATTATCAATACTTAAATGGTTTCATACTCTATATGCTATTCTATACAGCATGCTTTTTTCATTTTTAATAATGGTTTTTGAAGAAATATCTGGTCACAATGAAAATAGAGCCTCTGGCATTGTTTTCCTTTGAGGTATGCTATAATTTATTTACCTAATCTCCTGCTGTTGGAAGCCAAAGATTCTTTTATTTTGCTATTATAAATAACATTGTGATGAATAGTTATGCGTATAGTCCTTATTCACTTGTCTGTTTCTTTAGGATAAATTCCTATAACTGAAACTTCTGTTACAATGATAAATATACCTAAAGGCTTTTGACATGTGTATTGACAAATTGCCATTCAGAAAAATGACAAGACTATGTATTTTCCCATCATTCCTTTAATCTCCCGTCCTAGCTGTATTTGATAATCTACCATGATGTGAAACCCAACTCACTGGTCTGTTTCCAGACTTCTGTCGTTGTGCTTTTGTTCATGCTGTCTTTTCTTGGAATGGCTTTCCTCTCCTTTGCTTGGTTACTTTTACTTGTTTTTTAGACTGTAAGGTTGGGAAATTTATAGAACTTTGTTATGCCATGACCATTGCTTGATCAAGGATACTCTTTTTATAGGAAGTTTATATTTGAAATTATGAAGTAATCCTAGCCTGGGTTATAAAATGTTTTTTTTCCAGATTGGGAGAACAGTTTCACAAATGGCTGATAGCTGGATCTCACACTTTAGAACTCCCTGGGCCCTGTGTCATGATTTTATATTTTTGTGTCTGTTTTTTGTCTTTTAAGGCTCCAAATTTCATTTTGGCAAGTTACTCCAAGAGAAAGTGAGGGTGGTGGAAGAGGAGGAGGGGAGTGTAGTTTGGCCGTCAGTACTGCTGCCAGGTGGTAGATGGTCAGAGAGGACTGGCGAAGGGGGGATTTCACGGGGAGGGCATATGGAAGTGCTGAGTAAATGCCCATTGACTGAGCCAAATGTTATCTTTGGAAACCCCCAGCCCTGAGGATGGATGCTAGGTTTGCCAGAAACCTGAAGTTAAGGCTCTGGTGTGTAGGCCAAGGAAGCCATACCAGCAGATAAAACAGCAGCATGAAGCCAAGGCTACTTTTCTGCTTTGGAGATTTGATGGGCTGTAATTGAGAAAGTATCTGGGAATATGTACTATAGTTCTAACTGCCACCACCAGCATAACACCTTTGTTAGTACAACAGATTGTATACAAAATACTACCACACATGTCTTTGTAAGATCATTGGCTCATATGTGTTTGGAAAATAGGAAAAAGATGTCGGTTTAACATGGAGGTTTGGGATTCCTATGTAGTCTTCCCTGGTTCAGGAGAGCTAGGATAATAGGGGTAGAATCCTATCCTTTAGCTGGAGGGGAAAAAAACCTGAATTCTGCTGTGAAGGCAGAGGAACCTTTTCAGCAACATTTAAAGAAAATGAGAAATTAGCCCTGGATGCAAAGGAGCACTTGCATCCAGGGCTGCCTCCCCAAGAGGCACACCTCTAGCTTCCCATTGGTTGCAAGAGGGGCAGACTGCTGCTTCCTCTGCTCTTTTCCCCTCTGTGCTCTCGTAGCTGGCTAGGTTCCCATTCTGTTGTTGTGATGCTGTGTTAACATCCCCTGAGACAGCCTCAAACCACTCCAAGATGTTTGTCTGGGCATCCAAATGATATCCCCAGGTACCGATTATTGCTTTTGTTACCTCTGGTTACAAACTTGAATAGGTTGTGAGTGGTCTGCCCCTCATTCCTTTTTTCCCCATAAGCTTTGTTATTTTTAATGTGAGTTTTTTTTTCAGGAATGAATATATCTACATATAAGCAGAAATGCCTGTATTTTCTTCTTGGATTTTTTCCCTAAGTATCTTAAAATTTGTTACTACTTTTTAAACTGTCAACTCCAGCTTTTAATGTGCTATGCTTATTTTTCAGAATTTGATTTCTTGAACTCATTTTTTCTCTTAGATCCTTCAAAGCCTTTTCTCTATTCATTGTTTTAGCCCTCTTCCCTTGCTCTCTTTTCTTCCTGTGCTAATCTGCTTCCCTCCTTCCCTTTATGTTCTTTGTGCATTTGATGTTATATTTATAAGGTTAGGAAATTTTTCTTAATAGGAAATTTTTTATTTTGGCATTTCTGGGTTTTTCAAGTCTTCCATTAAAAGCACAGATTAAATTTAAGAGTTCTTATATTTTAATACTAAGGATTTTCATTATATATTTTAATTACAATGCTAATTTTAAAATTAAAAATACATTTTATTACAGTATATACATAAAAGTGAAATGTGTTGATTAATACTATGTAAGCATGCCTATGTTACATATTTAACATAATTTATAAGCATACTTATATTTATGTAAAAAAAAATCCATGACTAGGACTGTATGTGATGCTAATTTTGTTTTCCTCCAGGAGGATCAGGATGGGAGTCAAGGACTGGGCAAGAGAAAGAGGGTCAAACTAAGCAGTAGCACCAAAGGTATTTATATTTAATTTTTTTCCTTGTATAAAAAGTTAAAAATGAAAACCAAGAAACAGATTCTAACTATAGACACAGACTGATAGTTACCAGAGGGGAGGTGGGTGGAGGGGGAGCAGTTAAACAGGTGATGGGGGATTAAGGAGTGCACTTGTGATGAGCACCAGGTGGTGTATGGAAGTGTTGAATCACTCTATTGTACACCTGAAACTAATGTGACACTGTATGTTAATTAACTGGAATTTAAATAAAAACTTTAAAAAAAGCTAAAAATGTTTAATCATTAAGAATACTTGATGGGCTAGCCATTTTGAAGGGAGAATTATGTTCTTAGATTTGTCTAATGATGGAGAAAGTATTGTTAGGGAGTGATTGTGGGGGACCTCAAAAGCAAATGAAACCCTTACTATTGGAATTTTGTTTATTGTTTTTTCATAAGATGTGCATTATTATATTTGAGCCATAAAAAAGTAAATCTTTTCATTGATTCTTTGATTTGGATCCAGTGTTTTTGATGTAAAGTTTTAGTTCGATTTACATCTTTTTATAATCTGGGTTATGCAGTTTCTAGAGTGAAAAAGCGTAAGTATGGGAGAGATGGTGAGAAAGAGAGGTGGGAGGAGGGAGAGAATAAAAATGAATGGCACTTAATTAAGGGTTCAGTAAGGGCTCAATACATGTTTGCTCAAAGGAAGAAGTAGGTATTTGTGTACTGAGGGAATAGATTAGTGATAATAATGAGTAATATTTATTGATCTTTTTGTATATGATAGACATAGTGCCAGGCACTTCACATATGTTGTTTCATTTAATTCTTAAAGTCACCATACAAAACAGTAATTATTATTATTATTAATTATTATTACTATTTTATGAATGAAGAAATGGAGGCATGTTAGAGATCACAGCTAATGAGAAGTAGATCCTTAATTCAAACCCCAGAGCCTAAGCTGTTAATTACTGTTTTCTTGACCCTTACTAAAAGCTTTTCTGGAGTACTTGTTACTAGTTGACAGCCTGCGCTCTGGATTTTGCCGTGGATTTCCGCCGTGGATTTCCAAATCTTAACATGGTCTATATTCTGGGTTAGTATGGTCTGTTAGAGAGTCTCCAGAGGTTAAATTATTATTTTGATGAAAAAAAGATTATTATTTCTGTGCTGAGTATATCTTGTGGTATATTTACAACTGCTTGGAAAGGTGGAGCAAACAGGTAGTTTCAGTTGAGGCTCATTTTGTAAGTCTGTTCTGAGTTACTTATGCTACTGCATTTAACTTGGGGCTCCTAGTGTTGGGGACCCCTCAAGATCTTCTAGCCAGACTAAGATGACATTAGCCAGATTAACAGGAGAAAATAAAATTTAATATTGTACATATGGGAAATCACACAGACATGGAAATTCCAAAAACAGGCAAAATAAAGTATATAGGTAATTCTGAACTAGGGAGAAATGGGTAAGGGTCTGGGACTTCAAAGGGAAGACATGCAATTCATAGGAAGATGAAGAAGAGTAATATTTGATAAATACATGTTTGTTGGGCACCTTAGAAATAATAGGACACGGGTCTTGCTAGGTTCCGCCCTGTCTACCATACTTAGTTTATATCATAAAGTAGTTATCTATGGTGATAGCTCTCTTCCTGAAGCAGGTCCTCTATCTAAATTCTTTTTAGGTTTTTGAGGGGGAAGGTAAAGAGCTTTTCCTAAATCTGATGGATTTTGATTGCTTTTGTTTAAGTATAGTTGACACACAGTGTTACATTAGTTTCAAGTACACAACTTAGTGATTTGACAAGTTTGTACATTATGCTGTGTTCACCACAAGTGTGGCTACCATCTGTCCTGTTACATCACTATTACAGTATCATTGACTGTATTCCTTATGGTCTGCTTTTTATTCCTGCGACTAACTCATTCCATAACCGGAGGCCGGTATCTCCCTCTCTCCTTCACCCATTTTGCTCATCTGCCCACCTGTTCTCTTCTGGCAACCATCAGTTTGTCCTGTGTATTGATAGGTCTGATTCTGCTTTTCGTTTGTGTATGTATATGTGTATGTGTGTGTTTGTATATATATGTATATTATATATATATGTATATATTAGATTTCACTTATGAGTGGAATCATAGTATTTGTCTTTCTCAGTCTGACTTATTTCACTTAGCATAATATCCTCTAGGTCCATCATGTTGTCTCATGACAACTTCATCCTTTTTTATGGCTGCCTCATGTTCCATTCTGTACATATACCACATTTTCCTTATCCATTTGTCTATTGATGGACACTTCCATATCTTGGCCTAAATAATGCTGCAGTAAACATAGGGGTGCATATATCTTTTTGAATTAGTGTTTTGGTTTTTTTGGGTAAATACCCAGTAGTGGAATTATTGGATCACATGGTATTTCTGTGTTTAATTTTTTGAGGAACCTCCTAATCTTCATGCCAAAGGAGCCCATCTTGGGGTGGCCTGCCCTTGGCGCTACACTAGCAAAAGGCATGAAATTTGCTCTGTGGTCCAGGATGCACACGTGCACACATGTTCCCCTTCTTCCTTGCCTAGCAGAGAACCTGTGGTGCCTGAAGGAAATTAGAAACCCATATGGCGACCTGGCCTTTGACTTATCAGAGTTGTCTATGTATTTACCTGAGTCCTTGATACACATCTGAGTTGAAGTGGACTGTTAGGTACATACTTGAGTTTCAGCTTTAGGGATGCCTCGAAAAAAAAATACCTGTTATGGTGTAAGAGGTCATTGTTTTCCTTCAGTCTGGTCAAACTTTGGTTGAAGATACTTTTTATGGAGACTTAAAGTTGAAGCTTATTTTATACCTGATTTTTTTCATATTTGAGATTGGATTGATTATCTTCTCTTCCTTCCTCCACTGGTGAGAAGTGGTACAGAGATTTAAGACTTGATTGGTTATCATTTTTGCTTTAAGTATGTGCATGGCAGAAAAGGCTTTTTGAATTAGTAGAACCCCTGTTTTCACAAAGTGATAGTTGCTTTTGAGATATTGAAAGTCCAGGGATTGGTTTAGTTTTTGTAAGAATTTGGTTCAATGGTTTGAAAGTGAGCTGGAAGTAAAATAGATAATGATAGGCAAGAGGTTGAGGCACTGTGCTACATTCACTGTCTATTCTTAAAACCTAAATTTTAAGGATGAAGAAAGTGAGGCCTAGAGGGCTTCAGCTAACATGATTATTGAGCTCCTGAGTTACGGAGCCTGGACTCTGCTGTCTAATGAACATCTTTACGTTACTCATGTATTTGTACCACATACCAATTGCTCAGAAATCTCTTTTTACAGTTTGGCTTAACGTAGTTTAGGTATTGTAAAAATCATGACAATTTAATCCAGATTTTAAAGGTAAATATGTAGTTGTACATAACTAATGGAAGCATTTCTAACCACATTTCCATAACATAACACAACACACAAAGCACATCACACATGTTTTAAATATCTTGGGGAAACTGACATCACCTATTTTAAGAACGATAACAGTGAAGATATTGTGGGGTTTTTTTCTTTGCTTTTTTGTCTGAAGATGAAAAAATGGAATCGTACATAATTGCAGTTATTTTCATTTTAGTAGAAGCCATAGCTTTTCTGGTTCATTTGGATTGTTCTATTTATTTAAAAAAAAAGTGAATGTATCTTTTTCAATATATGACATAATAATTATGGTAGCTTCAGGCTTTCATTTGGCAAATGCAGACTTGCAGAGTCATAACTGAATTCTAAGATTAATACTACAAGTTTTTTTAGCTTTGTAAATATTTTTAGAAACCCTTTTCTGTAAGAATTTTATTTTTTTTTTGGTAGTCTAAAATTTTCAATCATATTAGTGCTAAATAAATTGCAAGAATTAAATTGACATCAGCAGTATGCTCTGGGTTATATTCAAAATTAGAATATAATTTTGTCACCTGATTCACTTGGGCCCTAATTTTATTACTTTTTGGCTTTGAATCTGTCAGTGTGTGCCTTTGAATATATTTTACCTAATTTTTTGCAAGACTGGTTTATTTCTATTTTTAAAATCATTGTCATATCATGGGAATGATCTAGTTCAGGAGGAAGAGATTTCTGTTTTGCAAGTAGAAAATTCTGAGATTTATTTATTTATTTTTAAAAGTTTTATTTATTTGACAGAGAGAGAGAGAGACAGTGAGAGAGGGAACACAAGCAGGGGGAGTGGGAGAGGGAGAAGCAGGCTTCCCACTGAGCAGGGTGCCCAATGTGGGGCTCGATCCCAGGACCCTGGGATCATGACCTGAGCCTAAGGCAGATGCTTAATGCCTGAGCCACCCAGGCGCCCCGAAAATTCTGAGATTTAGAAAATAAAGAATAAGTAGTTTCTAAGGAGATGTATAGTATAATTGTATTTATATTTTTATTGCTGTTACTTTAGCTTATACTAAAGGCACACTGAAAGGGAGTTAGGGAATTGGGACATAACTTTTGCTTCTCTGTAGTTAAAATTGTAATGTCTCCAGAATAATGAAATTATTATTCTGAAAATAATGGGTTATTAATTATTAACAGAAAAATTGGGTTAAAGTTATGTCTAATAAGTACTGATTCAAGCCTGTTAAAATCAGAATGTCTTATAGAAGGATCAAGAGAGAGATGGCATGCTTATTGATGGCCTGCTTATTGTTACATTTTTTAAAAAAGATTTTATTTATTTCTAGAGAGAGAGAGAGTGCGGGAGTGTGAGCAGGGGAAGGAGCAGAGGGAGAAGGATTAACAGACTCTGTGCTGAGGGCAGAGCCCAATGTAGGGCTAAATCTCAGGACCCTGACATCATGACCTGAGTTGAAATCAAGAGTGGGATGCTTAACCGACTGAGCCACCCAGGTGGCTATTGTTACATTTGTTACATTTTTAGACCCATGACCTGAGGAGATGTGGTGTGACCACATTACTCAATAATAGAACTGTGAGACTGAGGTAGTGTTAGTTGAAAAAATGCTTCAAGGTTACTCTGCAAGACAACTCCAACTGTAATGTAGTTAGGGCTATATATGAGTATTTTGGTGTATGTGATATTATTTTTTAAAATCCCTCATCAAACTCTAGTCCTTGTGTAAGCATCATCACTGAACCAATCCATTCACAGCTAACACTTGCTGTATCCTCTTAAATGTCCTTATACAGACCTGATGATCCAGAGCAGTAGCCCAAGCCCAAGATCATTTGCTCCAACAAAGACCAGTTGTCAGAATTTTGTAGTTCTTTTTTAGGAAAGATACTAGAGAAGGTGAGAGAAAGAAATAGCTGAAGTATTAAAAATACTCAGTTCATTATATACCTGTTGAGACCTTTCTCTTGACTAAGGATGCAGAGATTAGTAGGAGACAAAGTAGCCCTTAAAGATAGCTTAGAAATTGGCCATTTAGTAATTTTATCCCTTTTTGAATACTTCTATTTAAAAGGGGCATCCATTTTCGGTTTCCCCTATGCATGAAGAAGGGCATCTTGAGTCCAGTGCAAGTAAGCATGTATAACATTCTTTATAATTTTCCTGGTATATTCTTACCAGATAAAAAGTAAATGCTTCTGTATATACTAGTGTAAGCAGTTCATTAGTAATTACTTCCTGCAGCAAAATTAGTATTTCATTTTTGAAGAACAATTTTAAAGAAATAAATTATTGAATACTATAACAATTTCCCCCCTTTTCTCTAAAAACTAAAAATTAAAAGATTCAGTAACTTTGGGATTTATGGCTTTAATATTTTGTTTTTAGCTTAAAATTATTACTATTAATATTAGTATTAAGTACTAATGAATATTGTTCTTGTAAGATAATCTGAATCTTAGTAGACATTTTAGATAAATGGCTTATGTTAAGGGCAAGTAATTACTTATTTTTTTAGTACCTGCTTCCTTTTAAAATATAAGGATTAAGTATTTTATTATTTATATACCATGGAGATTGTAGAAACCTGAATTGATGATGTCAGTATTATTATTGAATTATTGAAAGGGTATCCTTAATTTGTAGATACACTCAAGTGTTTGAGGTTAATGGCTTATTAATTATAGTAAGGTTTAAATGAGATGAGCAACTTAAATCATTAGGTGATAAGTTTTCTTTTTTTTATGTAGATCAATCTATAATGGATGTTTTGAAACATAAAAGTTTTCTAGAAGAACTATTGTTTTGGACTATAAAGTATGAATTCCCTCAGAAGATGGTAACTTTCTTACTCAACATGCTTCCAGATCAAGAGTATAAGGTATCAATGTTTTTTCCCTTCCTTTCTGAACTTTGCTCCCCTTTCTTTGCCATTTCATTATGAAAATTTTTTGGTTTGTTTTTAAGCTGTGGCTTATTTTATTGTAGCTTTGAGGACCGAGATAACACTAATAAAAAGCATTAGCTTCTTTTGCTGTCAAAACAGGGTTTGCACAAAAAGCACAGGATCATAGCAGTATTCTTAAGGGTAGTCTGTCTGCATGAAACTTGGTCCAAAGAGAATGCTGGGGGACAAACAAAAACATAATTACACAAGTAAATATGTAGTCAATTAAATTGTGGTAGGTTCTCCAAAGGAGAGGTACAAGGTGCTATGAGAATGTTTAAGGGGGCAACTGAATTTGGATTGTGGGGCTAGAGGGGCATCTGGCTGGCTCAGTTGGTAGAGCATGCTACTCTGGATCTCGGGGTCATGAGTTCAAGACCCATGTTAGGTGTAGAGATTACTTAAAAAAAAAATGGATTGTGGGGTTAGGTTTGAGAAAATCATAGGGTGCTGGCCATAACCATTAAAGACAGAACAGTTTTGATCTATATACACATGTAGGTAGGTGAAGGCTCTAGTCCCAGAGGGTCTGGACCCTCACCTATGACCACCATGTGGTTATGGCAAAGTCACACAGCCTAGTGTATGAAAAGAAAATAAATTTTGCTGTCGTTCTTCTTCCTTTTTTTTTGGCTGTAGTTCTTCTTATGGTTTAGGTAACAAAGCCTCTTTAAGAGTTACACTTTAATGAATAATGCCATTGTTTTGTGTCTTTATACCCGTTTAAGAAAACAAGAAGAAATGTATATGTTACATAGAAAGAGTATTTATTTAGTCAGATAGTGGTCAGCTTTCCAGTCAAATAGAAGACATTTCTTTTGGAGTAATCACATTGACTTTCTTGATTTTAGTTATATTAAATCCTCTGGTATGGTTTTTAGTTGAGACTTTAGATTTTGTTGTTAAAGTAGATAGCACAGAACAAAGATACCTACTTTGACATTAGTTAATTGATATATTTGTAAGCAAAGTGTATTTGTATTTTTAAATCATGGTATTTATAATTGTTCTAAAACTTTAATAATTTAAAGTGCCTACTAAAATTTTTGTAACCACCCAAGTATTTTGCTAATGTTCCAAACAAAAGAATGTGACTACCATCATAATTGAAATTACTTTTAAAATTACTGTGGATGTCATCATAAGCTAATAATAGCTTTAAAATGTTGGTACTAGGTATTGGAAAATGTGTTATAAAACTCAAAGTTAAACTAATATGTTTTTTTCTTCCTATTTAAAAAAATTTACAGGTTGCTTTTACAAAAACTTTTGTTCAGCATTATGCTTTCATTATGAAAACACTGAAGAAAAGTCATGAGTCAGACACAATGTCTAACAGAATTGTGCATATTAGTGTTCAGTTGTTCAGCAATGAAGAGCTAGCCAGACAGGTAACAGAAGAATGTCAGCTGCTGGATATTATGGTCACTGTGCTATTATACATGATGGAAAGTTGCCTTATTAAAAGTGAGCTACAAGGTAAACTCAGAATTATTTCACTAGTTTTATTATTGGTATACTTTGTGTAACTAGTCTTAAAAACCTCCTTTTAAAATGCTTAAGATAACTTTAAAAATATTATAAAATAATACATCTTTGTTAAAGAATTTTTTGAAAATTTTCATCAAAATTTAAAGACAAACTTTATTATTTTTAAGACAGACTTTAAAATTACCTTTAGCTTTGTTATTCACAAATAACTATTGTTAACATTTTTGGATATTTTCTGTCTTTTTGTGTGGTAAGAGTATATTTACAGATTCAAATAATACTTTAAAAATATACTACAACTTTAAAAATATGTTACTATATTGTACATGTTGAAAACATGTTTTTAAATGATTGCAGGTATTATATGGATTTACCATAATTTAACCATTTCTTTATTAGACATGTTCCTATTTTTTATTATAAATTTGTTTTTATCTGCCTTAGACATTGTTATATGCCTATAGTTTTAGAATTTAAAAGTTGAAATAAATCTTGCCTTTTTTTTGTTTTCCCTTAGTGAGGTCTTTAGTTTTTTCTTTGGTGCCTACTATATGATTGATAATCACTCCTCAAACTACCATAATACTTCTAGGACCTCCTCCCATTCTCATTTCACTGTGGTCTTTCATCTTAACTTTACCTCTCTGTAATAATTTGTATTATTTGAGTATTTGCTATGTATGAGGCACTGTATTAATACCATTCGTATGTTGTCTCAGTTAAGCTTCTGACAGTTCTCTGAGATTGGTGTTACTATTATCCTTATTATTCTCACTTTAAAGATGAATAAGTTGAGGCTTAGAGAAGTTAAGGCATTTACCATTGGTAATACAGCTAGTAAATGACAGAGCCAAGGTCTTCTTATCTCCTGATGTCAGAATCTGCCCTTACCCATGACACAAAGCAGGGCAACATCGATTGTATTGTATCTTCACTTGTTGGCACGTGGAGCTAAACTTTAATAACAAACAATACGTGAGATTAAATCTTAGGACTTTTCCATTGTCTTTGGAGGAGAGATCTTGTAGTTGAGACTTGCTTTGTTCCCCTTTTACCTCCTTTTGCATATCAACTACTGTTTTCTCTCTGTTCTCATGTGATCTATTCTCATGTGATACCATAACCTGAAAATTGGTGTATGCTCAGTGCAGGATGCAACGCCTTATATATGCTAATAATAGCTAGCAAATATGATAGCTACCCTCTTTTGAGCATTCACTATGTGCTATGCTCTTTTCTCAATACTTTGTATTATGTTATTTAACCATCTGTGAAGTAGATACTGTTTTTTCTTTTTTTTTTTTTTTAAAGATTTTTATTTATTTATTTGAGACAGAGAGAATGAGAGAGAGAGAGCACATGAGAGGGGAGAGGGTCAGAGGGAGAAGCAGGCTCCTTGCTGAGCAGGGAGCCCGATGCGGGACTCGATCCAGGGACTCCAGGATCATGACCTGAGCCGAAGGCAGTCGCTTAACCAACTGAGCCACCCAGGCGCCCGATACTGTTTTTTCCATTTTATAGGTGAGGGAACTGTGGCTTAGGGAGTTGAAGTCAATGATGTATGGTTTTATAGCTGTAAATAGTAAGGCTGGGTGTCTGCTCACTATGAGACTCTGTCTTCCTATTGTAGGTATAGTGGGAGCATAATACATTATTTACATTAAGCAATATATCTCTTCACTTTTTTAAAGGAAAATTTAAAAGCTGCTTTGCATTATAGCTCTTCTGTCTTCATGTAAGATGACCCTTTTTTCCCGAAGATTCAGCTACATATATTACATGTATTGCTTGTCCTTTTTTGAAATAGTATCTATCATCATTCAGTTGTATCAATGATATTCTTATATATAGAATTATATATTTAGAGAAGGACTTTTCACAAAAAGAGTATTTTTAATTTATAAACTAGAAAACTTTAATTTTTAAAAATTGTTTTAAATTTTTAAAGATTTATTTGAGAGAGAGAGAGAGGTGGGGCGGGATGGAGGGAGAGGAAGAGAGAGAGAGAGAGAGTCTTAAGCGGACTCCATGCTGAGTGTGGAGCCCAGTGCCAGGCTCTGTCTCATGACCCTGAGATCATGACCTGAGCTGAAATCAAGAGTTAGATGCTTAACTGACTGTACCACCCAGGTGCCCCTAAACTAGAAAACTTTTTTTTTTTCTCAAAGATTTTACTTATTTATTTTGACAGAGAGAGAGAGACAGTGAGAGAGGGAACACAAGCAGGGGGAGTGGGAGAGGGAGAAGTGGACTCCCAGCTGAGCAGGAAGCCCGTTGCAGGGCTCGATCCCAAGACACCGGGATCATGACCTGAGCCGAAGGCAGATGCTCAGTCATTGAGCCACCCAGGCGCCCCTAGAAAACTTTTAAAATTTAGAAGTATCTGCTCTTTTGGAAAGAATCTGGAGTCTATTTTCTTGACTAAATGGTTTAGCTGTGCTTATTAGTTATATATAGCTTGCACTTGATCTTCAAGGAAGAATGTTTGAGATGTGTTGAAATCTCATATTTTTTCTGTAGCTAGATTTCCTGAAAGAGTTTATATTTGTTTCCTTGCTTTTTAGTCACTTAGTAACTGACCTCAGTCTAGTGTGCACTGCCATCATTCTGTTGCTCTCTCTGACATTGTTTGTGACTCTAGTGGTCACATGTTCTGCTTTTCCCAGAATGGCTCCAAGTAATCCTATTGTTCTGACATAGTTATTTATACAATCTCCTTTACTCTCAAAACTCCCATTTTATACAATAAATTATATGATCACCCTTTTAATGACACACAGGATGGGGAAACCTGTGGCCACTCTTTGGACCTTATCTTTCCTGATTTTCAGTAGCATTTCACACTGCTGATTGTCTGTTCTTTCTGTGACCCAAAACTCTTTTCTGCTTGTTCTGCTGATGTTGGTGTTTTTTGTCACTTTGTCCCAGTGTCTTTGCTCTTCTCACTTTTCCCATATTTTCTGAAATCATACTGCAAAGTCTTATTTTGCTTTCTGTATATACTTCCCTTCTAATGCAGTTAGTCTGTTCTGGAGATTCTTACACAAATTGAATTTTCCGGAAGCTAAAAAGCTGTTAGTAGCATTGCTAACTAAGATCTTTAAATATAAATGTATTTTTTCCAGCAGTAAATTAATTATTTCTAAGCTAAGGTCTAAAATGATCTTTAGCTCCCATGGTGTTTTATTCCTCTTTTAAAAGTAGCATAATGTTTCATGATACATATTTATTGGTTTTCTAAAAGCACCATAAACTTTCCTGTTTTTACATCAACAGTATTAGAATGGGCTTTAAATATATTGAACTACCTATAACTAGCTACAGATATTACAACAGGATCTCTGTTGTAATAAATAAATACTTTGTTTTTATTTTTTAATAAATCTGTCTAGCTTTTGCAGAAATTTTCATTAACAGTATTTGAAGATTTTGTCTATACTATTAGTAAATACAGAAGCTGATACAATGAGAATTCACATGGCCACAGCAATAGCTAAAGATTAAAAGGAAAAAGCCACTAGTAGTAAGCGATCCCTACCTTACACTTTTACTTTGTTATATTTGCTTCTGCACCATATTACTTTGTGATTCCAAACAACTCATAACTACTCATATCCCTGAAATTTTACAATTTGTCATATGAAACAGTCTATATAAAAATGGAAACTTAAAACCATATGTTGCAGGGGTGCCTGGGTGGCTCAGTCGGTTAAGCATCTGACTCTTGATTTTGGCTCAGGTCATGATCTCAGGGTTGTGGGATCGAGCCCCACGTCAGGCTCTGCACTGGGCATGGAACCTGCTTAAGATTTCCTCTCTCTCTCCCTCTGCCCCTCTCTCCCGCACTCACTCTTTATCTCTCTCTCACAAAAAAGCCAAAAAAACCCCCCAAAACCCCAAAAACTGTATGTTGCATAACCATAAGAATATCTGTAGATGGTAATAATCCCAGATTGATCTGTCCTGCATATCACACTGTTTACTGAGCTATATTCTTTGGATGTCTACAAGTACCTCGAACACACAATGTCCACACCAAAAATTCCTTCTTCTCTCTCTATCAAGCCTGCTTCTTTTCTATTATTGTGTGTGTGTGTGTGTGTATGTATGCGTATGTGAGTACACAAGTGTGTGTTTGGGTACCATCCTCCAACCACCTATACAGTTGCCCAACTTAACAACCTAGGAGTCATTTTTTACTTCTTCGTGCTCCTTGTAGATGCAATGAACATCACCAAGTCTGTCATTTAAACCTTCTGAACATCTTAAAATAGCTGTTTCTCTTCATCTTTACATCTTCACGCCACCACCATAGTTCAAGCCATTGCCGTCTCTAGGCGTCATACCACTAGCCATCACCACCCTCCTTTAGTCACTGTCCACGCTGCGTATCTGATCATGTCCCTGTCTCTCAGCCCTGCCCCCCAGTGACTTGCCATCCTCTTCACATGAACTCCAAACTCCTGAAGCTGATTTTTAAGGCCTTCTGGTTTCATTTGTGCCACCCATCCTCTGCATTCTTTGTCCCAACGATTCCATTCTTTTTTTATATTGCTTCCTCTACCTAGAACACAGTTTCTTCTCACATCCCTAGTTTATTTGGCTGATCCTAATTCCTCCTTCATTCCGTAGATCTTAGTTTAGACATCACTTCCTCAGGAGAGTCTTTTCCTCAATTGTAGACTAGCTGTATTTGTTCTTATGACTTCTTGTACTTTGCCTATGATAGCTGTATCACACTGTCTTCTTATATTAATCTCAGTGGATAGACTGTGTAAGTTTTGATTTATTTACCACTTTATTCTCAGAACTTAATAGAATACCTGGCCCTCAGTAAGTGCTCAATGAATATTTGTTGATGAGTGAATCTCAGTTGGGGAAAAATAGAAGTCCTAGTCACTTTATTTCACCAAAGGTTCCAAGGTGTTTTTCATAAGAACAGTAGTATTTAAAGCAGAGCCAGGAAAATAGTCATTTTGATTAATTGTATTCTGCTTATTCATATTCTGGTTTCAATTGAATACAACAGTGATTTTCACTGTTTAAAAAATTTTAAATTCCAGGATCACTGAGCACTGTCCCATTAATATCAACTGCTCACCAACTCATGGTGGCAGTAGTTGTCAGTCAGAGAGGGTTTTCTCATCTCAGGTGTGGGTGGTTTGTAAAAGTCCCACTTCTTCATTCAGTTACACCCTCTCTCATCCTATTGAGAGGCACTAAAAGAGAGCATACTTAACTTTGTGGGTCCTGTTCTTATATATTATTAAATTTAAGAGTTGGGTAAAGTAATTTCATGGACTGAAACCTAAATTTAATGTATGGAAAATAAGAAGTGCAGTAGAAGCCTCTTCACTGATGAGTTTATTTTTTTAAATTTTTAAAAAAGATTTTGCTTATTTGAGAGTGAGCTCGTGCGCTCAAGAGAGAGAGAGAGCACGCGCGCGCGTGAGTGCATGTGCACAAGTGGGGGGAGGGGCAGAGGGAGAGGGAGAAGCAGACTCCTCGCTGAGCGGGGGCTCAATCCCAGAGCAAGACCCTGAGATCAGGGCCTGAGCAGAAGGCAGACGCTTAACCAACTGAGCCACCCAGGCGCCCCCATTGATGAGTTTAGCAAGTAGATGGTTAGTTGAAAAAGTTGGTTAAAGTGAGGAATCATAAAAAAAATGATACATGTATTAAACAGTACATTTTAACTTAAAATACAGAGATGCTTGTTCATTCTCTAATCTGTTAATTTTGGGCAAAGCATTTTTAAGTTATGGTTTCCTTGACTGGAGTTCTCCCTCATCACTTCTGCAAAGCATCATCTGTGATTTCCAGTTTCAGTTTCTTTAGATTTAGAACATAAAAATCTTTATGAAGCAATCTGAGTGTAAAATTCTAGGTTTTTATGATTTTTCTCTAAGATTTTTTAACATTTTCTTAAGCACTTTTATTGTCTCTCAAAAGTTTGTGATCCAGTTTTTGTAATACCTGTCTTCATTTATTCATATTTCATCAGTTTATGTACTTTAAATTTTATAATAAAAAGAACAGTTAGTGTGCACAGAAACAAAAACAGACTCTGGATAAGTATATATCTTGGCTTATGTACTAGGGAATAGGTTAGTAGCTTCGAGCATTCTGTATATTATGGGTATTAGTATGTTTTACAGTAGGAATGGGGGGCTCATTTGTCCAGTGAATTAGTTAATTTGGAATAGGTTAAGAGAGCTAATGCATATACGCTCTAACTTCTAATAGTAAAGATTTGTACATATCTAATCTTTCCCTACCCACAATAATTAAACTTTGAGGATTTTTTTTAAAGGCTTAAGAAGTTTATTTATATGTGTATCTTTCATTTTTGGAATACTGTATTTGCTAAAAAGTTATATTTACATATTCTTTGAGTAGAAGAAAGCAATTATGTATCGCTTATATCATACAGATTTGTTGATAAGATGTAATGAGATTAATCTAGGGATAAAAATATTGTATTGATTGGAACTGAAGATACTGCATTATGTTGTTAAAATCAAGAAAATAATAAGGTTTTATGAACATATAGCTAGTTCAATATCATATAATATGTTAGACATGTGGTAATAATTATTATAATGATGTGCTTAGTGTTGTGTTAATCCTTCATTTAATTCCCTTAAGATACGTGTCTTTTCCCCATTCTGTAGGTGGGGAAATTGATTCAGAGTCTAAGTAACACACCATATGTCTGCCTGGAGTTTGAATTTAGAGATCCCTGATTCTAATGTATATAATGTGTATCATTGGTAAAGTTTTTTTTTTTTTTTTTTTAACTTATTTATTACTGGACTGTGTGTGTCTGTTTTAGATGAAGAAAATAGTTTACATGTGGTAGTGAACTGTGGAGAAGCATTACTGAAGAATAACACTTATTGGCCTCTTGTCAGTGATTTTATTAATATCCTTTCTCATCAAAGTGTGGCTAAGAGATTTTTGGAGGACCACGGATTGTTAGTTACGTGGATGAACTTTGTATCTTTCTTTCAAGGTATGAATTTTACTTTTTTTGTTAATTTTTTTAGTTTACAAAATGCCTAATGCAGAACCATCAAATATACTAATTAAGAGATAATAGCACATCGTTCAGATTACATGTGAAATGTCTCATTTTAATTAACATTTGTAAGTACTTTAATCACGTGTTCATGAAAATGTCAGAGTTATGAAAAATACCAAATTATTAAAAAGGAAACAGGAGTGTAAATCCTGGACTTTAAATCATTAATCTATTCTTCAAGAAAGATTTATAACACTTTCATAAAATTTCAACAAGCATCAGTTAAAATAGTTTTGACTTTCTTATTTAACATATTCAATTATGTTATATAAGAGACAATTCACAAAGTGTTTCTAAGAAAACCTAGTTTGTAAAAACTTCTAAAAGGACCAGATTATTTTACTTTAAATAATTTATTTATTTCTCTACATATTGTGTCACTTATGCCATTTGTGTGCACTGAGTGTTTGGTACTAGGAAGTATTTTACTTGATTTTTAATATGAATACTTGCTTCCATTTGGCAAGGTTTATATCTGCTTTAATTTTTGCAAGGTATGAACTTAAACAAGCGAGAACTAAATGAGCATGTGGAATTTGAGTCTCAGACCTACTATGCTGCCTTTGCTGCTGAACTTGAGGCCTGTGCACAGCCAATGTGGGGGCTCTTATCCCACTGTAAAGTTAGGGTATGTTGAAAATGTTTTTGTTAATTTCTGTCTTTACCTTTAAAAGAGTGATTTAAGAAAAAGATTTGTGAGAACATTGATTTGTTTACTCATATATATTAATGGGCAATGTTTAATTATGAATTCAGCTCTGTGAAAGCTGACCTGAGACATTAACTATTATTCTTCGGCAAGTTGGAGTTCATTATATTATCAGATCCTTGCAGCCTTCCCTTACTGTGAATAGTCTTTGGAGCTTTAGAAGTCTCCACATTTATCTTTATTGCTTCATTTTATCCATTATCAATTAATTACCTGATGCTTCTTGTCTTTTAAGGAATGAGAATAGTTCTTGATAAAGTTTACATTTTTAAGATTCCAAGCACAAAATTAGTATACATTTCATATAACTTCCAGTTGTCTGCAAAAGGAATCTTAAGAGTAGCATGGCAGCAACATAAATTCTTATAATTGGGTAAGAAAATGATCACTTGTAATTGCATGGACTTGTGTCTTTGTATATATATATTTTACTTTTGCGTTTTAAAGTATTGGTTTGATGGGTCTCCAGAGTCCTTGGATGATCCAGAAAAATGGGATTTCCTGACCCTACTAAACTAAGAACTTGACTGAGATTTTGCTATATGGATCCCATGAAGACCACTGCCAGCCTGTGTCAATAAGAATGCTGGACAAGATTTTATAGTGGAAATATTTTAAAGCCTTGGATTCTGAGCTTGGCTCTGCCTTTTTCTACTTACATTGCTTGGTCAATTCATTTAAAACTATTTGATCGTCTCCTTCTTTCTCCTTATTTTTTAGGGAAAAAAAATTGGAAACAGGACACTAAAGCCTGCCCTTCTTCACAGGGTTATTATGAGGTCCTCCTCCATATGTTCTTTATTTTATTTTATTTTAAATTTTATTTTATTATGTTATGTTAATCACCATACATTACATCATTAGTTTTTGATGTAGTG
>NW_022589949.1:0-42335 GCF_004348235.1 Phoca vitulina
CCCATCCTGCCCCACCCCCTAAACTGCGACCCTTTCCTGACCCCCCCCGGCCTCAGGCAGCCACAAATTGGAGGTGAAAGTGGGGGGGGACTCCATGCTTGCCCGGCTTCTTCGGAAAACCATTGGAGCCCTGAACACGTCCTCGGAGACAGGGGTGCAATCAAACAACATGGGTGAGCGACGCTGGAAGTCTGGGTCAGAGGAACGGAGGGCGGGGGCCAGGGTCTTTCCAAGGCGTGGCAAGAGGGGGCTCTGCATGCTGGGGTCGCAAGGATCAGAGCAGGAAGCGTCAGGTCGGACTCGAGTTGCTGGAAGATGACAGCCTTGGGTCCGAGGGCCGTAGGGACTGGGGCCTGGGGGTCCCAGTGCCCTAGAGCCACACTGTCCAACAGAACTTTCTTCCACATCCGAGCCGAGCAAACAGCCTCACGAGCCTGGTAGCTCCGGGCCGGAAGGGGCCACTCTGCAGGGAAAGGGGCAGGCAGGAGCAGAGCAGCCCGGGGGTGCCCTGACAGGCCCACCCCCCCGCAGCCTGCCTGCCCCAGCCCGTGAGCCTGGACGCCAGGGCTTACGTGAGAGCTGCCCTCCCCGTCGGCCTGCTGCTGTGTGTCTGTCTGCTCCAGGCCTTCGCCTACCGGCTCCGGAGGGTCATCGCTGCCTTCTACTTCCCCAAGGTGCTCCCTCCCCCAAGCTCGCAGGCCCGCACCCAGCACCCCCCCAGCCTGAGGGGCGCACTGTCATACCACTGACCCCTCTCCCTGGCCCCAGCGCGAGAAGAAGCGGATCCTGTTCCTCTACAATGACCTGCTGAGGAAGAGGGCAGCCTTTACGCAGCTGAGGAGGGCTGCCATCCTGAGGCGGGCACAGCAGCAGAAGGCCCCAGTAAGTCCAGGCCTCCTTCCCGTGGCTCCTGTGGCTGTGAGGGCCGCAGCAGGGGCCTCTCCTGTCAGTCCGTCCAGCCCCAGGGGCCCAGGCCTACGGAGCTCAGCGAGTTCTGACGGGATGCATGCCAAGCGCCCTGGTCATCCAGCTCCTGGGGGTCAGGGCTGCGTCCACCTCTGTCTCCCAGGATTCAGCCCAGCCCGAGACACTCAGTGGGCCATCAGGAAGCAGGCAGAAAAGGGAAGTCCGATTTGATATGGTCTGGCTAAAAGAAAGCAAGGGGGCTCCTTCAGAGACAAGGGACGGGAGGCAAGCCACAGGATCTACTGAGTGTCTTTGGGGGAGGCGGGGAGGCGGGTGGGCTGGGGGGTCTGGAAGGCACCATGAAGGGTCACATAGGATAAGGAAAAAGCACAGAGCCAGAAGAACCAGGTTCCAGTCCACACTTCCTCATTAAGCTGTGTGGCCTTGGCCACGGTCTTCACCAGACCTCAGTGTTTCCCTCTGACGGACAGGGAGCTTGGACAGATGTGTAAGGCCTGGTGCAAGGCGTGTGCAGAGATCAGCAACAGCGTGGCAGAGGCTGCTGGTGTCAGAGGGCCTGGGTTTGAGTCCTGGCTCCCTCCTTTATTGCCATGACAACTGCGATCTGGAGGACTGACTAAATGCTGGGCCTTGGTTTTCCCTTCTGTAACCGGGGTGAGCTGCTACTCCATTTGGTGGTTGTGGGGACTAAGGGAGTCTCACTCTTGTAGCGCAGGCATCTAGCAAGTTCCATGCACATACTAGTTGTCATCATGTGACCCTGGGCAAGTGACCGCCTTTCCAAGCATGTTTTCTCATCTGAAAGAGAAATGATGATAACAATGCCTGTCTTATGGGGTTACTGTTTGAGTGAGCTAATTTATTTACACTTTCTTAGTAGAGCATAGTACAGGACCCAACATTATTTAAAAAAAAAAAAAGAAAAAGAAAAGAATGGCAGCCATTCTTAATCAGCCCCAACAGAGCTCATGAAAGTGAGAGACCATCTTTGCTTGACTTTTCCTCCAGTGCCTAGATCCTCCACCCCATGACACAGAGAGGCTAAATGAGTATGAAAAAGTGAGCATACTGTGATTCCATGACCTGGTCGAGAAGGAAACTGGATTTGGGTAGGCAGGTGGAAAGATGAAGGGCATTCGTCCAAGCTAAGGGAACAGAATGTGCAAAGACTCACAGCCCAGAGGGAATGTCAAGGGCCGGGGCTAGTCTGAGAGGCTGGCACAGAGGATGCCAAGTTCAAGCTGGGGCAAGTTAGAGCAGAGGCTAGAAGGGGACCAGAGCGTGGAAGGCTCTGCAGGCCAAGGCCAGGAGTTCTGCCTTTGCAGTGGGGCCTCTGTAGTTTCGGTGGCCTGCAGAGAGGAATTCCTGGCAATTGTGGGGCGAGAGGGTGGGAGCACAGTGAACCAGACCTGTCATCAGGAATCGGGACCGGGGCCAGCCAGGTTTGACTGCTTACTCTCTGTGCGCCTTGGGGACTCGCTTACCCCTCCCGAGATTCCGCTTTCCCGCCAGTAAAGCGGAGAACACAGCAGTGATAATCTCGTACGCCCTACTGCCTTCCCCGCCCACCGTGAGAACCAGATAAGGTGGTTTACGGGGAAAGAACAGGTGGTGGCTGGGGGAAGGAGCGGAAGCTGCACCCCCATTCTCCATCACCGCGCCGGGGAGGGCCGCCCTCTACACCCGCTGCCCTAGCACCCCGGCCCCGCAGGGCGCCCAGCACGTGGGCGCGGACCCCTCGCAGCCCTCTCTCCCGCTCGCTCCCGGCAGCGCCACCGCCTGGCGGACGTCCTGCTCCGCCGCTGCCCGCTCCTGCGCCGCCGGTTGCGTGAGCGCTGCGTGGTGTGCCAGGCGCCCGGGACGCCAGAGGCCTACGTGTGCCCGACGCCGGACTGCGCGGCCGTGTACTGCCGGCCGTGCTGGGACGACATGCGGCGGCGGTGCCCCGCCTGCACCCCGCGCGAGGAGCTCTCGTCCTCCGCCTACAGCGACAGCAACGACGATGCCACCTACGCGGAGTGAGGGGGCGTCCTGTCCACCGGCTCCTCCGCGGTTAATAAAAGCCGGTACACTCCCCACGCCCGCGCTTCCCAGGGGTCTGACCGGCAGTCCGGAGACCGGGCCGCCGACGTGACGCGGGAGGGCAGCCGAGCTGCAGGGAAGGGGTCCGGCCCCGGGCCGGGTGGAGACGCGCCGCCCCAGCCGGTCGGTCCGGGCCTCGGCTCCCACCGCGCGCAGCAGCCGGAACGCCGCAGTGGCGAGCGGCGCGGGCCCGGGCCCTCCGGGGGCGGGGCCGCGGCCTCCACGGGGGCGGGGCCTGGCCGGGAGCCCCCGGGGCGGGGGCGGGACGGGGCGGGGCCTGGTGGCTGCTCGGCGCGGCGGGGTGCGCCAGGCAGACCCGGCCGCCGCGGCTCCTCGGCGCGCGGCCCAGCACCTGCTGCCCTCGCCCGGCCCGGGGCGCCGCTGCCATGCGGCTGGCGCTGCTCTGGGCCCTGGGGCTCCTGGGCGCAGGCAGCCCTCTGTCCCCCCGGCCGCTCCCAGATATAGGTGAGTGCCCGGCCCTCAGTGGGCGGGGGGTGGGGGGCGGAGAATGGACCGGGAGGAGGCGCAGGGAAGTCAGGAGGCACGGGGGTCGGCTGGAGACTCGGGGAGACCCCCAACCAGAGCGCGGCCCGCCCTAGTTCGCTGTCCTGGCTGAGGGCCCGGCGACTGGGCGATGGAGTGGAGAGAGGAGGGGGATGCCGCCCCCCCGCCCCGCGCGGTCATCCTCTGCTCGGTCCCCGCGGACACTAACAGGCTCCGGAGCCGGGCACCGAAGGCCCTGGCCCAGCGCCCCTCAGGATGGTGGGACAGGGTCGCACCTCCCCGGGACTGACGTCTTCGCTCCTCTGGGGCCTAGCTGACCGTTCCACCCGGTGCCAGAGCGCCGAGTGGTCAGGGCCGGTAGGGTTTGGCGGAGAGGATTCTTCCTGGGCCCCCTTCCCAGGCCTGAGCGGCCAACGCACCCCTCGCCCTGATGATGATGCCACCAGAAACCCGGCGCAGCGAGCGGGAGGGAGCGCGGGAGGAGCCAGGGGAGGGAGAACTGGCCAGGAAAGAGGCTGACACCGGACTCCTCCTTGGAACTTTCACTTCCCGCTGCTGTCTCGGGCCCGGGGCTGGAAGGGCAGGCGCGGGTGGGCTGGCCTCGGGAGAGAGGGCCATTGTGGGACGGGGGTGCTCAGGGAGGAAGCTGGGGGGCGGCGAGCGGGTGTGCCTGACTGGGTAGGGGGTGTTTAGGGAGGGGTGTTTGCACTGCGCACCCAGAAATGGGCGTTCCCGGCAGCTCCGCAGTGAGGACAGGGGAGGGCGGAGTGGGCACCGGGCCACAGGGCTTCGCCCAGGCCTGAGAGGGGGCGTTCCTAGGGGGGTGATTGCGAGGGAGTAGGAAAGGGAGCTCCCCGCCAGAACCTGGGATTGGCCTGGGGGGGGGGGGGCAGGGAGAGGCGAAGGCAGGACGTGCAAGGTGGGGTGCTGGGATGAAAGTTGGGAGCCGCAGAGAAGACCCTTCCCTTCGGGATTCTCCTTTAAGTCCCAGCATGCAATGCAGGAGTCCTTCAAGCAGAGAAGGGCCCGGGTGCCCAGTGGGCACCAGTGTGCCCAACGCTGGTGCCGGCTCTCTCAGCACCCTCTCGGGGTGTTCTGGGCGCCCTGCAGGTGGCACTGAGGAGGAGCGGGCACGGCCAGAAGGGGCCCTGCGTGGACCCTCGGAGCCCCAGATCCTTCCGGACATCCCGACACTCAGCCTCACAGAGGTGTTTCAGGTGAGCCGCCCTCTCCCCCCAAGTGAAGAAGCACACCCCTGCCACCCCACAGAGCCGTGTGTCTGAGCACAGGTGAGTGGACCCCCCCGCGCAGCGCGGCCATCCCAGGGCTGGCTGCCCCTCCTGCCGCAGGCCAGCACCTGGCTTCACTTATGCCCTCAACATCTGCCCCCGCGCCTGCCCCAGCCTCCGCCCCAGCTGGCTGTCCCGCTCCCCTGGGAAAACCCTGAGGCCAGACCTGCTTTCGGGGTCTCATTCTGTCCCTTTTCTCCCCAGGGGAGTGGGGGGCTTGGAGAAGGTCAGGGCCTCACCAAACACCCCCCATCCCCAATTCCAAAGCTGAGTCAGAGGAAGGGCTGGGGCCTGCACTGGGTCTTCCATGATGCTTCCTCTCTGGGCAGGAAGCCGAGAAGGGGCGGCTCAGATACCTTCCTTGACCTCCCCACACAACCCCCCAGAACAATGCCCCAGGCCGGGCAGGGCTTCCTGGCCCCTCCCTCGGGACCCCCCCACCCCCACCAGTGATCTAATCGTTGGTGCTCTCCGAAGGGCCTGAGGTTTTCTGGTTAGAGAGGATAGGCATTTCGGGCAGGGCCAGGGAGGTGACAGGCCCTCTGCTGCCCACAGACCAAACTGCCTGAGGCCTTGCGGATCCAGTTGGAATTGGATGGTGAGAGTCATGTTCTGGAGCTGCTACGGAACAGGTAACAACACTAGTGGTCCCGTTAGTAATGTGGATAACGTGGCGGACAGCCATACAGCACTGACTAGTGCTTGAACTCATAACAACCTACAGGGCAGGTACTATTCGCTATTACTGTCCTCGTTTTATATATGAAGAAGTCAAGGCACAGAGAGGCTAACTAACTTGCCCAAGGTCACACAGCTAGGATGCAGTAAAAGCCAGATTAGAACACAGAGAGCTGGGCAGAGTTTGTGACCCAACCACTATACTCTGCTGCCTCTGGGGGAAGCCCGGCCCCCAGCCACCCCTCTACCACCTCCCAGGCCCGCAGGCCGTTCCTGCACCCCCCAGGGAGGTAACTGTCACCGCCTTGCTTTTTCTTCCCAGGGAGCTAGTCCCAGGCCGCCCGAGCCTGATGTGGTACCAGCCTGATGGAACCCGTGTGGTCAGTGTGGGACACACTCTGGTGAGTCTTATGCCCTGTTTCTGGCCTGAGGGAAGAAGGCAGGGGCCACCTGGAGGGTGCCATCCCTACAGGACGTGGGAGGACACTGCATCTCTTCACCAGCAGGCCAGCCTCCTGGTCTCCAGCCTGGCCTTCAAGGTAGCACTGCTCTTTCTCTGCTGTAGGAGAACTGCTGCTACCAGGGAGCGGTGCAGGGCCGCGTGGGCTCCCGGGTCTCTGTGTGCACCTGCTCGGGGCTCAGGTACCTGGAGTGCGCCCCATGTGGGTGGGGACAGTGAGGGTGCGTGAGGCATGGAGCTGAGAGGCTTTCTGACTTGCTGGACCTTCCCAGGGGGCTGGTGATCCTGTCCCCAGAGAGAAGCTACACCTTAGACCTGGAGCCTGGGGACCTTCGGGCCCCCCCGAATATCTCCCGGATCCGAGACCTCTTCCTGCCAGGCCACACTTGTGCCCTGCGCTGGCGTGCGTCTGTGCCCACCCAGGCTGCCCTGGAGCCACCCCGGGGAAGGCCCCGCAGCCACACGCATCGGGTGAGGATGAACAGCGGGCTCTCGTTGTCCCCGAGGGCCAGGCCCCAGACCCTCTGAGCCCTGTGTTCCCAGAACCTTCTGAGGAGCAACTGTCCACACCCCTGTGTGAACATAATCTCCTTTCCTCTTCCCAACAATGCTGGGAGGTATGTCCTATCAGTAGCTCCATTTTAGTGAGAACACTGGCTCGGAGAGGTTAGTGACTTGCCCAAAGTCATTCAACTAGTGACTGATATATCCAGGATTTACATGCAGGTACTTGACCCAAACTCCACATCTGTCAGAAGATCCCCAAACGCAGAGAGCGCTCACTTGGCTAGAGATAATACAGTTACCAGTCCTAAAGCAATATGAGTCCAATCTCCTGATTTATAAAACGGGGATGATAGGGGCGCCTGGGTGGCTCAGTCGTTAAGCGTCTGCCTTCGGCTCAGGTCGTGATCCCAGGGTCCTGGGATAGAGTCCCGCATAGTGTCAGGCTCTGTGCCCAGTGGGGAGTCTGCTTCTCCCTCTCCCTCTGTCCCTTCCCCTGCTTGTGCTCTCTCGCTGTCTCGCTTTCTCTCTGTCTCAAATAAATAAATAAAATCTTAAAAAAAAAAAAAAAACAGGGATAATAAAACTACTTACCTTTCAGGGTTATTGTGGAGATTAACTGAATCTATTTATCTATCCATATGCACAGTGCTTAGAAGTGTGCCTAAAGTGTGATAAGTATATGATGGTGTTATTTTTTAATTTATTTTTTAAACCTTATTTATTTATTTTTTAGTAATCTCTACACCCACTGTGGGGCTCGAACTCACAACCCCGAGACCAAGAGTCACACGCTCTACCAACTGAGCCAGTCAGGTGCCCCTATTGTCTTCTTTTTAATTTGGAAAAGGCACTGAATTTGGAGTTAGAAAGCAGGCTCTACTCCCAGCCACGTGACCTACTCCTGGGTCCACCTTGGGCAAGTCACTGGCCTCGCGGGCTCTCAGTGGCTCATCTGTAAAATGGGCTCTGCTCCCCTCCGGCCGGCCGCCCAGGGTGGGCGTGGACGCGGTTCCTGCAGCCCCGTGCGGCTGCCGGCCGTGAGTGCTGGGCCTGATGCTCCTTCCTCCGCCCACAGCGGCGGCGGGATGTGGTGACAGAGCCCAAGACCGTCGAGCTGGTGATCGTGGCCGACCACGCGGAGGTGAGCTGGCCCACGCGCGTTCCCTCCGGCCCCCACCCGCCTTGCTGCTTCTCCTGCTCACTTCTCGGGCCCGCAGGTCCAGAGGTACCCGGACTCCCAGCACCTGCTGAACCGCATGCTGAAAGTGACCCTCCTCCTGGACACCGTGAGTGCTGGGCGGGGCAGCGCCCTGACGGCCCTCTGGCCGTCGGAGCCCATCTCCTGAGCCCCAGTTCTTTCAGTTCTTCCGGCCCCTGAATGTGCGGGTGGTGCTCGTGGGCCTGGAGGCCTGGACCCAGCGGGACCTGGTGGAGATAAGCCAGGACCCAGGTCTCACGCTAGACAGGTTCCTCCACTGGCGCCGGAGAGATCTGCTGCCTCGACTGCACCACGACAGCGCCCAGCTGGTGACGTAAGCCCCCCGCCCGGGCTCTGCTCTGGCCTGGCCAGGGTCACACCCCCTCCCTATCTGAGGCCCTGAAGCTCTGGACCCCTTGGCTTTGGCCTGACTTTGGCCTCACAATCCCACAGCGCTACTTCATTCTCTGGGCCCACGGTGGGCATGGCCATTCAGAACTCCATCTGTTCTGACTTCTCCGGAGGTGTGAACATGGTGAGCTATTTCAGGTCTCCTCCCTATTCCCAGTTCAGTTCCTCCCCACTGGAGGGCCGCTGATTCACTGAAAGCCCTACAAAGTTACCAACCCCAGAGCTGTGGGCATGGGGGCAGGGCTGTATGACACGTGGCCTCTGCGGTCGTGGCACCCTCTCCTGTGGCCAGCTCACCGCTTTACTGGTCTTCACCTATTTCCTGGGGGAGGAGGGGGTAGCCGAGCCCAAAGAAGAGAGGCGAGTGCCCAGGGCCACACAGTAAGGGAGGGGCACAGAGCTGAGCGAGCCCCCGGTTTCCTGCCACCCAGGCCTGGGCTCTCCTCCTACTTTAGAAGCAATTAAGGAGGGAGGCGGTGCTGAGCGCCCCGGAGGTCAGATGAGGAGAGAACAGGAGCAGTCAGGCTGCTGCTGGACCTGGGGTGTCCCCTCCCCAATGCCAGGACCACTCCACCAGTGTCCTGGGAGTTGCATCTTCCATAGCTCACGAGTTGGGCCACAGCCTGGGCCTGGACCACGACTTGCGCGGGCACAGCTGTCCCTGCCCAGGGCCGGCCCCTGCCAAGAGCTGCATCATGGAGGCCTCCACGGAGTGAGTCCCTGCAGGGGGGCGGGGGGGGGGGGGGGGGGGGCAGGGCCCGAGGCCGCCCGCAGCCCCAACCTTTCTTGCCACGGTCCCCAGCTTCCTGCCGGGCCTGAACTTCAGCAACTGCAGCCGGCAGGCCCTGGAGAAAGCCCTGCTGGAAGGGATGGGCAGCTGCCTCTTTGAACGGCTGCCCAGCCTGCCCTCTCTGGCCACTGTCTGCGGGAATAAGCTGGTGGAGCCCGGCGAGCAGTGTGACTGCGGCTTCCCGGATGTGAGCCCCTCCCCCCAAGCCTGGCCCCACCCCTCCTGGGCCCTCACCCCGGGTCGCCGCCCCTCCGCGAGCGTCCGAGCCTCCCCTCTCCGCAGCTCCCCCTCTGTCTGCGGGGACAGCACAGGCCGTGCGGGCCTCCAGCTTCTACTTGCTATGTGCGTCCTCGGAGAGCAGGGGTGGGGCGGGCTCTCAGGCCTGGCCCTCTCCAACTCGGGGTCCCCCTGCCCTCAGGACTGCACCGACCCCTGCTGTGACTACGTCAGCTGCCAACTGAGGCCCGGGGCGCGGTGCGCGTCCGACGGGCTCTGCTGTCACAACTGCCAGGTGGGCGCCGACGGGACCCTCCAGCCACCCACCGCTCACCCGCCGGGGCTCGGGGCGGAAAGGTCTTTTGGGGGGACCCGCCCAGCACCCACACCGATGCTCCCTCGCCCCGCAGCTGCGCCCGGCCGGCGGGCAGTGCCGCCCGTCCAGAGGGGACTGCGACTTACCCGAGTTCTGCTCAGGAGACAGCCCGCAGTGCCCTCCCGACGTCAGCCTGGGAGACGGCGAGCCGTGCGCGGGGGGCCAGGCCGTGTGCGTGCGGGGCCGTTGCGCCTCGTACGCCCAGCAGTGCCAGGCTCTCTGGGGACCTGGGGCCCGGCCCGCCTCGCCGCTTTGCCTCCTTGCTGCCAACACTCGAGGGGATGCCTTTGGGAGCTGTGGGCGCAGCCCTAATGGCAGCTACGTGTCCTGTGCCCCTAAGTAAGTGAGGAGCCGGGGGTCCCCTCTGGGTTTGTGGGAGCCTTGGCCTGACCCCGCACCTCCTCCCTCGTTACCTCAGAGACGCCATCTGCGGGCAGCTCCAGTGCCAGGGCGGGCAGGCCCAGCCTCTGCTCGGCTCAGCCCGGGGTCTGCGCTGGGAGGTGCTAGAAGCCAACGGGACCCAGCTGAAGCTGAATTGCAGCTGGGTCCACCTGGACCTGGGCGACGACGTGGCCCAGCCCCTGCTGACTCTGCCTGGCACGGCCTGCGGTCCTGACCTGGTGAGCGGTCCCAGCGGGCAAGGCCAGAGGGAGGGCCGTGTGCACGAGCAGCGCCCAGGCCTCAGGGTCCACCAGTGTAAAAGGCAGACTCTCGGGGGGGGGGGGGGGGTCAGAGTCACACTGCCGACTGAACAGCGTCCTGCCATCCTGGCAGCCTCGGTTTCCCCCTCTGTAAGGGCAGGGCTGTGGCCTGCCAGTGCCTGTGACGCTTGGTGAGGCTGTGACCTTGGTTCTCTCCCCACCCCCCACCCCCGGCCAGGTGTGCATTGACCGCCGGTGCCAGCCCGTGGACGTCCTGCGAGCCCAGGAATGTCGAAGCAAATGCCACGGACACGGGGTGAGCGGGCGTGGCGGACACGGAAGGGGACAGGGAGCCTCCGGGGGGCAGACAGGAGGGCGTGGGGAACACACACACCTAGGTTCTAATCCTCGCTCTACTCCTTCCTAGCTGGGTAGCCGGGGGCACATTATTAACCACTCTGAGCTCAGTTTCCTCAGCCACCCAGTGGGCGTCCTGGGGTCCAGGAGATGAGGACGAGAGGGTCTCACACAGTGCCAGCGTGGAGAAGGTGCTCACGGGCTCGTTCGGTTTCATTTCCTCGGCCATGGACACAGGCTCCATCTCTCCACCCCATCATCCCCAGCATACCTTCCAACTGTGGACAGAGGAGATCCTGAAACGCTGGGGGCAGGGAAATGCGGCCCCAGAGTGTAGGGCCCCTCATCGCTCAACCTCTATTCCCTAGGTCTGCGACAGCAAAGGACATTGCCACTGTGAGGCGGGCTGGGCCGCCCCTGACTGCACCACCCGCGTCAGAGGTAGCTGGGGGCAGCGGGCAGGGGCAGCTGGGAGGGCATCGTGGCTCACCCTTTACCACCCCCCCTTCCTCTGACCCCTTCCCGTTCTCTGATCACTTCACCTCCGTCCCCGCCCTCCACCCCTTCCTGGGTGTGGGATTCTTAGCCCTGCCCACCTTCAAACCTGCCCTCACCCCACAGCAACCAGCCCCCTGACCACAGGGCTGCCCCTCAGCCTCCTGCTGTTGGTGGTCCTGCTGCTGCTGGGGGCCGCCTACCGGCACCGCGCCCGCCTACGTCAACGGCTCTGTCAGCTCAAGGGACCCAGCTGCCAGTACAGGTACGGACCCCCTTGCCCCCAGCTCGCTCGACGGCTCTGCTGAAGACGGCTCTGCGGTCCTGTCCCCAGTCCCGCTGCAGTGCCGGACACCGGGCTCTGCCCCCAGCCCCTTGGGCCAGCCCACGCACGCCTCGCTCCCCTCCACGTGCCCTGTCACTCCTCACCTCACACCCAGACCCACGGAGGGCAGCTGGGGAGCCAGGGCCACCTCTGCCCAGGAGCCCTGTGCTGAGTAGGTGGGGCCCTCCCTCAAGCCCCTCAGCCCCCCCCCCCCACTTCTCACTGGGCCTCAACCACACTCGAGCTGCTCTCCAAGGGGCTGCAAAGGGTCAACCCTACTCAAGGGTTGCGTGTGGGTGGAGAGCATGGTCTGACGCTGGGCCCTCTCCCTCCTTGCTTTTCTTCACGTCCAGGGCAGCCCAGTCTGGTCCCCCAGAACGCCCAGGACCCCCGCAGAGCGTCCTGCTGATGCCAGGGGCCAAGGTAAGTCATGCATACCAGGGGAGAGAGGCCCCACCTTGCCCAGGCATCCAGCGTGGGCCCTGGGGTGTGGGCACTGAAGGCCCTAGACTCAGAGAAAGACTCCCATTGCCCACGAGTCAGTCAGAGGAGTCGGGGCCAGCCCTCCCCTACGCTCCCCTGGCTGCAGGCCCAGAAGCAGAGTCCAGCCTGGACTGGGGAGGGACATCACCTAGAGGAGGGCCAAGCTGGTGGTTCTGAGAGGTGGGTCTGCTGGTGCTCCCAGCAGGGGCCCCTGGAGGACAAGGTGGGTGGTGCTCAGAAATGGCCTTCAGGCGCCATGACCTGATGAGGCCCAGGTCACCATGTGTGGAAGGCTGGCGAGTGCCCCGCAAGCCCCTGGAGCTGATGACAGGGGTGTGTGTGGAGGTGGTCCGCATGCTCACTCTGCCACTTGTCGCCCCCTCTGCATGCAGCCAAGCAACTGCATGCGCGGCCCCCCCCACTGTCCCTGGGGCCCTGGCAGCCCCTCCCCAGGCACTAACCCCTCTCTGCCCACATCTGTGTCCGTGCTCCCTCTCCCCGACCCCACCCACCCCGATCCCGCTGTCTGCTCCCCATGCTCTCTCAGCAGGCCAGTATTCTTGGCTTCCCGGCACCCCCCTCCCGGCCGCTGCCTCCCGACCCTGTGCCCAAGAGACTCCAGGTAAATCCGGGCCAGGCCCCGCCCTGGCCCAGGGCAGGTGGGAGGCTTGGTGCCCCACTGCAGTTCTCACCCCTGTTCCCTGCCAGTGGCGCTCTTCATTAGGGGACCAGGGTGCCCCTCAGCCTTCAGACACTCTGAGCCCCAGCAGCCGCAAAGGGTGAGCCTCCTGCCTTGGTTTCTACCACCACCTGGTGGTCAGTGGCAGGACTGCAGCTGGCCTGGGACACCACTGTGACCCATACCTTCCTCCCCTGAGGCTTCTGCGGGCAGGCGCCCAAGCCCTGTGCGCATGTCCCCATTCTCACCTGCCCCCTGGCTGACTTTGCATGTTGAACTGAAGCCCTGGAGAGAACCACTGCATGCCCGCTGGCCCCTGGCTGTGCTCACAGCGCTGCCCCTCTCTCTGTTCAGGCTGAGCTGGCTGACCGGCCCAATCCCCCCACCCGCCCTCTGCCCGCCGACCCGGTGGTGAGGCACCCGAAGGTAACATGTGGGGAGAGAAGGGTGCAGCCTCTCCCCCACCCAGGGCTGTGGTGCTAATAGCCCTGGCAGTCGTGGCCATGGTGAGATGCCCCCTCTGTGCATGAGGACACATACCCTGGTGTCCTTTAACGGTGACAGGTTGGTTTGGAACCAAGGTGACCTCTGGAGCCGGCCCCACAAGCTGGTGCTCCCCAGCAACAGGGGTGGGCAACACGACACCCCCTCCCAAGCCAGCCTCCCGCTTTCTTTCTCAGTCTCAGGGGCCTGCCAAGCCCCCACCCCCGAGGAAGCCGCTGCCAGCCAACCCCCAGGGCCGGCGCCCTTCGGGTGACCTGCCTGACCCAGGAGCTGGAATCCCGCCCCTAGTGGTACCGTCCAGGTGGGTGCGGGGGATGCCAGCGCCGGGCGAATGGTCTGGGGAAAGGGGGACCTCTGACCTTTTTTTTCTCGATTTCCCGCACCCCAGGCCTGCGCCGCCGCCCCCAGCAGCGTCCTCGCTCTACCTCTGACCTCTGCTGAGGTTCCGCTGCCTGCAAGCCGGACTTAGGACTTCAAGAGGCGGACTGGCCCCTGGAGTCCCGCGCGATGACTGAAGGAGCCGGAGCCTGGGCACGGCGGAGCGGGCAGCCTAAGACTGCGGGCACCTCCACGCGCCGACGAGCAGCACCCTAGGGACCCGCCAGGCAGTTGCAGCTGGGGGTGGGAAGGGGCTGGGCGCCGTCCTGGCCTGAGGGAGGTGCACACAGCCTGTCCCTGCTCTGGTGCAATAAACCTGAGGTCTGGGGAGCGTGCCTCGGACTTTGTCTGCTCGGGGAAGGCCCGGTCGCCCTGCTGCGGTTCCAGGTCTGGCCGCCAGGAGGCGCTGCCGCCTCGGACGTAGGCGGGCTCTGGAGGGCGAAGAGTCCCAGGCTGGGTCAGCGTGTGTGTCCCCGGGATGCTCGCGGCTGGTTTCTGCCCAGTCTGGGATGACCCTGCGCAATCCAGTATCCAGGGAGTTGTAAATCCCCGTGCCGCCCCCCGTCGCCAAGTCCTTGCGCCCAAGTGTGCGCGGCCCCCAGAGGCGGCTATCCACGAACCGGCCCAGCTGTTGGACCCGCCGTCCCCACCCTCTGACCAGTAGCTGGGAAAAGTGGATCTGGCTGGTGTTCTCAGAGCCCTGGAGCCGGGGCGGAGCGGGGCGGCGGCTCCCACGGTCCCAAGGCCGTGCACCTGCCTCCTTCCCCTCCCCTGCCCCACCTGAGGGCTTGGGAACAAAGGTGCTTTGTACAGGACGCAACCACCTCATTATTTCGACTTCGGGAATGGGGCCGCGTGGGCCCCCAGCCCAGAATGAAGGTGTGGGGCGTAAAGGGACAGGCGCCAACCCCAAGGTGGGCACTAAGGCTCCGTAAGGGGGAGGGGAGGGAGAGGGGGAGGGGCGATCTGTCGCAGGAGGCGATCTGTCCCTTCCACTCCGCGCTATCCCTGAATAGGCAAAAAGGGGCAACATGCTAAGGTGGAGCTGGACGGGCTTCGTGGGTCCTCGCCCGTGCCTCACTTTTTCCTCTTTCTGGCCAAAGGCCGTGTGCTCCTATTTAAATCCTCCCAATTTGTAATAAGGCTTCCTACCTACCCGGTACTAACGCAGACACGAAAGACGCGACCTCCCTAAAACGAACTCCCCGACCGTGGACTGCGTCGCCCCTCCCGCCCCCTCGCGTCACGGTGCAGACCCGGTGGGAGCGCGGCGAGCCTGGCGCGCGCCTCGGCGCACACAGGGTTAACAGGAGTTGGCTCCGAGCGCGGAGGCGGGGGTGCGCCCCCATTGGTGGAAAGTTACCCGGAGGCGTGGCCTGCGAGTCTCTGCACCCCACCCCCAGTTCCGCACCCCCCCTCCCTCCACTTTGTACCTTTCTCGCGGCGGCAGAGAAGCGGGCCGGGACCGGCCGGACCAGACCAGAGCGGACCCCGGGGGCGATGCGGCTGCTGCCCCTGCTGCGGACTGTCCTCTGGGCCGCGCTCCTCAGCTCCCCGCTGCGAGGGGGCTCCGGCCTCCGCCACGCTGTCTACTGGAACTCCAGTAACCCCAGGTAGCCGGGCCGAACCCGGCCGACTGCGGCCCGGGCCTGCGCGCTCCCGGGCCGGGCGCGCGCCCCACTCTCGCTCTGTGCGCGGCGCCGCCTGGCCCGGGCCGCGCGCCGGGGCTCCTTTGTTTGAGCCGGCGGGGGAGGGGGAGGGGAGGGGCGAGGCGCGCCCGGGGCTCCCCCCCGCCCGCACGTGTTGGGGGGCGGGCGGAGGACCCCCAGCTCTGAAGGCGGAAGGTGGGATCTCGGAGCCGGGGGCCCCCCGGCCTGCGCTCCGAGCCCCGCCCCCTCGCTTTTCCCTTCTCTCCTGCTGTTCCCCTGCACCTCCGAGCTGGGGCGGGCGGTCTGGAGAGGGAGGGAGGGGGCTTCACGCTTGAGAAAGAGCGTGGTTTACTCTCCTGCTCGCTTGGCCTCCTGAGCTCATTCACTATCTCTGCGTTCATCTCCGTCATTCTGGGTCCTTCTATTTCTGTCCATTCTCGGCCCTGCCCTTCCAGCTGAATCACCTTCGGGCAAGTCGTTTGACTCCCTAACCTCAGTTATCTCATCTGTAAAATGGGCTAATAACACCTGGTACCCTGGGAAATCAGGCGGGCTGACCGAGGTCACGTGTGTGGAAGAGGTGCGGGCTGTAGATACAAATTATTCTTTCTTCCGAGCCTTTGAACCTCGGTATTTTTTACTGTTTGCATTTTCTTCCCCAGTTCTCCCTGTCTCTCTGCTTTCTCCATCTGTTTGCCTTTCTGATTTTCTACTTGAGACAATCTGTGACTCTGTTCATTTGTTCACTCACCAACATTTGTTACGCAGGACGTGTGCTAGGATGCTGGATATAGAGAGAGAAGACCTCAGCTCTGGCCTCTGGGAGCCCGGAGACCCCCGGGGAGGGCAGGCATCAAGACAGGTCATTAGGATGCTGGCACCACGTGATGACAGCTATTGTCCTCCCAGTTCCGAAGCCCTCTCTGTTCCAGACCAGTGCCTCTGAATCACTTGCAGAACTTGTTAGGAATTCAGGTTCCTAGCCCCCAGCCCTGAGGTTTCTGGCCTGTTCATTCAATCTGCAAATATTTATTAAGTGTTTGGGCAGGACACTTTTCCAGGCACTGGGGATGCTGCAGAAATCATACCAAGGCCCAGCTTGTGTTTGAGTGGGTCTGAGCTGAGCCCGGGAATCTGCATTTCTGATCAGAACTCCAAATGCAGGTGGTCCTTAGACCACCCATTGAGGGATAGTTAGAGGCCTTTCATCCGTCACGCTAGACTGTGTGGATGGTCAGGAAGGGGGAAAGTGGTTCACAGTGTATAATGCCGTGGGGGCAGCCTGTCCCAGCCCTTCCCGCCTGTCCTGGCTCCCACAGGCAGCTCCCAAGAGGTAGGGAAGGGAGTCCTGAGTAGGCCAAAGATGAGTTGATATCTGGAGGGGCCTCCCCCACCCACAGCCTATTCCTCCTTCCTTCCTTCCTTCCTTCCTTCCTTCCTTCCTTCCTTCCTTCCTTCCTTCCTTCCTTCTTTTCTTCCTTCCTTCTTTCCTTTCACTGTGACATTCTTCTCAGTATTGCACTGAGATCCGGAAAGCTGTCTTCCTCTCTCTGCCTCTGCTGATGAGGATACGGTTCCTGGCGTCCATGTCTGCAGCCGTGACTGTGCCGTGGGCCCAGATTTGTACCCCTCGTCTCTGCGCCCCAGCTTCTTAGCACCTGACATGTACCAAGTGCAGAGTGCTCTGCCAGGCCCTCTGTTGGGCACTGGGGCTGGAGAGCTGGTGGCAGCTCCAGCCTGAAAATGTAGGGTCTGGAGAGAGGCCGTCTCAGGCTTGAGCACATGGTTATGGGCACCGCCGTCCCTTCAGCCGTCCCTTCACCTCTCGATACCTGCAAACTGGTGACCGCCCCCCCCCCCCCCCCCTTGACTCTGTCTCTCAAGAGTTGTCGGGTTGGGAAACGCGGGCCTTGCTGAGCTGCTCCCTCTCCAGTGGGTGGGGGAGAGGCCGGAAGGGACCACCGGGACCCTCGTGCCCCTTCAGCCCGCCCCCGCCCGATGCCTGCAGGCTGCTTGGAGGAGACGCCGTGGTGAAGCTGGAGCTCAACGATTACCTAGACATCTTCTGCCCGCACTATGAGGGGCCAGGGCCCCCTGACGGCCCCGAGACGTTCGCTTTATACATGGTGGAGCGGCCAGGCTATGAGGCCTGCCAGGCCCAGGGGCCAGGAGCCTTCAAGCGCTGGGAGTGCGCCCTCCCCTTCGCTCCCTTTGGCCCGGTTCGATTCTCTGAGAAGATTCAGCGCTTCACACCCTTCTCCCTCGGCTTTGAGTTCTTGCCTGGAGAGACCTACTACTACATCTGTGAGTGAGGAGGGGCACGCTGGCTGTGCCGGGCGGGGGGGGGCATCCTGCCATCGCCACAGGTGGGCAGAGGGCCTGAGGTGGGGCCTGGGAATGAAGAGGGGGGACCTGAGTCTAATACTGAGTAGGGGGACATCTAGGGGAGTCTGTAGAGAGGAGGAGAAAGCAAGAGGAGCTAGGAAAGGGGCCGTGGTGGCAGGCACGGCCGGGGCCTGGCACCAGGGTGGGGACCAAAGGTGAGGGGAAGCTCTCCAGGGAACCGCAGGGAAGACGAACGGGAAGGGTCTGAAGGCGTCTGGGGCGTGCAAGCTAGCCTGTGCTAACTTCTTCCTCCCAATTTCCCACCACCCAGCGGTACCAACTCCCGAGAGTTCTGGCAAGTGCTTGAGGCTCCAGGTGTCCGTCTGCTGCCAGGAGAGCAGTAAGTGGGTCGGGGTGCGGGGGGCCACCCTTCTGGTGGGTGTGGGGTCGCTGGAGCGAGGGAAGCGGTGGGGAGAGTCTGGGAGCATCAGACCCTGAGGGGTCCAGGTGGGGCTTTTAGCTGTGGCCTCTGATCCCCCATTTCTCTGTGTGGGTGCTTCCACTCTGCCCCTTTATGCTGGGCCAAGGAGATGGCATCTCCAGGGCAGTGTCCTCCGAGGCCTCAGCCGTGGTGGGCTGGGAGTGAAGAGGCCAGGGGCAGGGCAGGAAGGAGGCTGCTGAAGGGGAGGGTCCCTCAGTGCTGCCCTCCCTCACAGAGTCGGAGTCAGCCCATCCTGTTGGAAGCCCAGGAGAGAGCGGCACATCAGGGTGGCGAGGGGGAGGTGCTCTCAGCCCCCTCTGTCTCTTGCTGCTGTTCCTGCTGCCAATTCTGCGCCTCCTGCGAGTTCTCTGAGCCAAGCAGACCCCTCCTGCTACGCCCAGGAGCCAGAGCCCTCCCGAGACTCCCTGGAGGAGGGGCCCCTGCCTCTCGAACTGGGAGCAGTCAAGCCAGCCAGACCAACGGAAGAGTGACGGGGAGGTCAGAGGGTCTGAGGTGACCCTTCCAGGGGCTGGCCCCTCATCACAGGCCGAAGGGGAGCTGCATACAGCCCTGGGCACCCTGGAGCCCAGGCAAGGCAAACGTAGGGTCTCCGTCAGCTGCTTTGACGTTCTCATCCTGTCCCCCCCCAGAAAGACTGGGATTTGGTGGGATTGAATCCTTGAGTCTGTTGGGGCCGAGACCGAAGACCTGGGGACAGGTGGATTGCCAGACCAGGGCAAGGGAGAAGGCCTGCCATTTGTGCCCAGTACCCTGTGGGCCTCTTCCCTGGGGCAGCATCTTCCCCTCCCCAGGGGGTCACTCACTTGTCTTCTATGAAGACGGACTTGCTATGAGGTTGAATATCATGCCAGTTTGTATTTTTATAAGTGTCCGGACCAAATCCTCAATAAACCACCCAACTTGCGGTTGCTCTCCCCCATCTACCACCCTCTGGCTCCTTCCGTGACCCCAGGACGCCCCGCAGCCTCTGCTCTCAGCTTCACTTGGCCTGACCTCCATGTCAGCTCCGCCCAGGCCATCCCTTCCGGGCAGCAGGCCGTGGGCACCCCTCTGGGCGGCGTGCGGTGGGTACCAGTGGCCCCCTCTCCCACCTCCCTAGCAGGCTTCCTGAGCTGAGGAGGGGGCAGATGCTCCGGACAGCCCATCCACTTGGGGCGGTGCCCAAGCCCTGGTAGCACCAAGCAGGGCGTTGGGGCAAACGCCAGGGCCGCGAGAGCAGTTCCGAATGCCTGGGTCCCTGCGAGCCGGGCCTGCTTCCCCCTCCCCAGGGGCAGTCTGGGCGGTGCCTGGTCTAGAACTGGGAAGGTGGGGTCAGATCAAAGCCTCCTTCCCCAGCGGCTTCTTTGTTCTTCGCTTTTATAAGGAGGAGGGGGTGGGGCCGAGGAGGGAGGGCCCCCTTTGCTCCCAGCCCCACACTGTCTCTACCCCCTCTGGCAGGCGAGGCTACGATCCACCCCCCCCCCCAGCCCCACCAGGGCCCTCTTTCTGAACGGTGTCCTCGGTGGAGCCGGGGTGAGGGGTGCCCCTCCCCCCGCCGCCCTGCCCCACCCGCCCCGGTGCCCCGCGGCTCCCACTGGCACCGTGCCGGCCCGCCTGGCACCGAGCCAGCGATCGATAGGTGGACGTTGTGCTGATTAGCTCGGCCCGGCTGCGGCAGCGGGAGGCGGCGTGTGAAGCCGCGGGGGGCGGGAGACTGACAGACGCCGGAACCGGGGCTCCGGCCCCTCCCCCACCCTGCACGCCCGTCAGACCCGCTCGCGCTCGCTCGTCCCACTGCTCTGCCCGAGGGCGGAGGGCGGCACCGCGGGCGGAGCCGACGCGACTCGACCCCTTCGCCCGTTCGAGGCCGGGGTCGGAAAAGGCCGCGTCTGTGGGTGCGCGTGTCCGCGCGTCCGCGCCCTCGGGCCCCCCCGCGCTCTCCAGCGGACGCCGAGGGCCCGGGGCGCCCGGCGGGCGGCGTCTGAGCTCGAGCGTGAGCTGCGGCCCGGCCTTCTGGTCCCGGGTTCGAGTGGCGTCTCCCCTGTCACCCAGGAGGGGGTCCTGTGTCGCCGTGGAAACCGAGGGCACTGCTGCCTCCTGCACCCCCCCCCGAAGCCGTAGGCGAGGTGCGCGGGGCGACTGGTGACTAGGCCCTGCCCTCCACTGACGACGGTGGGGGGCTCACCCCGACGCCCCACGCCCCCCTCGCCCACCCCGCCGGCGCGCTCGCTGCCTAGTGCCAGAGCAGGCGGGCACTCGGACGTGCGCCCTGGCCGGCCGCCGGCTCCCCGCAGGTGACTGAGCGGACGCCTCGGCGGCAGGGCATCGGTGCGAGGGTCGCAGACTCCCGCCGCCCGCCCTCTCCTCACACCCGGCCCTGCGCGTTCAGCCGGGCCAGCCCCGGGGCGCGCCCCCCCGAGGGCCAGGTCCGCTCCCGGGGCCGAGGCGGGCTGAAGGTGCGGGGCGGCCTTCCGCGACTGGGCCCGACCCAGGAGAAGGCCTCGAGGCGCGTTCCGGGGCGCGGTTCCAGGAGGCTGGGCAGGCCTGTGAGTTTTGGGGCGTCACCGATCTCCCCTAAACTCGGCGGCGCTAGACGGCCCAAGGTGGGGCCCTCAATTCGCTAGTCCCGCCCTAGTCTCTCCCCAGCAGATGCGAAAACTGGTCATCTTTGCCTCACCCTGTCTCGTCGTCCCAAGAGCCTGAAAGACTCTGCGACCTGGGTCCTGCCCCAACCCCATTTGCGGGGTTGCAAACCACCCTCTTTCTCTAGAAGCTAAACCCTGAAGCTTTGGTCTTTTTATGATGTGACCCCTCTCTCTTCTCTTTCAGTAGTTCGTTCCTTCCTTTGCTTATTCATTCATTCATCACATCGGGAGCTCCCAGCGCGCCCTTCTTTCAGCGGGCCACGGCAGCTGGGGTCGTCGGGGGATTCCCAGCCGTGACGCAGTTGGAGAGGGCCACTCTGGCTTCCAAATAGCCAACTGAATCCCGGGCCCTGGGGCATGAGGTCATCAGCGGTGATGCCCATTGGTTCAGGCCTGGACGTGGGGAGGGGGTCCCCATAGCAACCGACGGTGCGTCCGACCGTAACCTGGAGAGTGGTCGTTGCTTGAGCTCCAGGGGCAGCTTGGGTGGCTGTTTGGGTTGGGGGCGGGGAGACTGGATGGAGCTCAGCTTCCCAGGTCCCGGCGCCCTACCCAAGCAAGCTCTTATCATTCTCGAGATCCTTTTTCTCACTTCAAGTAATGGTCAGTGCCACTTACCCCAGGAACGTTAGGGGAGGAGTACTGGCAACAGCGCTGGGGTCCTGGGTGCCCGGCCTCCGCCACATGGAATGCTAATTCTGAGATCCTCCTGGTCTTCTGCATATCGTCTGCATCTCATTTGCATTCTCTTCATTTAAGGTCAAATTGAGCAGACATCTCCACATCCCCAGCCCTGTCACTTGTCTGTATCGCGACTTTATCCCTTAGCAGCTCCATAATTTCTCTCTCCTTTTCCGGTTCCTTACCCCACCCCTCTTCTAGCCTCCAATGTCTCCTCCAGTGGGAGGGGGCGCAGCCTGGCTGAAGCAGAAAGGAGAAGTCTGCCTCTCCCTCTGGATGTTTGTTGACAGATGGGGAGGGCTGGTCGGTACTGTCTAGAGATTAAATTGGCAAAGCAAATGGTGGGGGAAGGTGCCCCCGGGCCGGGTCGAGGGTCTCCAGGGCCAAATCACCCACACGCCCGGCAGGGTGTTGGAACAAGGGATGCCTGCTTCCAGCGAGGGGCAGGCCTGCCCACCTGTCTGGTGCCAGGCCAGCTTCCTTCCTCCGATTAAATACTAATGAGGTGTCATTAACCCTTAGTTTGCCTGCCAGCCCTCCGGTGGAGTGCAGATTCATGGTCTCCCAGCGAAGCAAGAGGGAGGCCCTTTGAAGAAGCTCAGAGGTAGTGGGGCCCAGGGGCCAGGAGACCCGCAGGCAGGGCCAGAGGTGTGAGCAGCCGGCGCTGGTTTCCTGCGTGCGGCTGAGGCGCCCTAGACGTGGGTGTCCCCCTGTCTGAGCGCGCTTCTTCCTCAGTGTATCAGTTCAACAATTTGTTGTGAATCACCTTACCTGCTCCTGCTAACTCAACACCAGGCGTGTGCTGCAGGCTGGGGATGTGCACTTGCATCAGACAAGATTCCTTTCCCTTAAGGAACCTTCAGATTACTCAGGAAGACAAACTGGCCAACAAACGACTATAATGCCAAGTGCAAATGCTACGACGGAGCTACATACAAAGTGCCATGGGGAAATGGGCTGTCAGAGGAGACGTGAGCTTGAAGGACAAAGTTTGAGGCAGGGAGGGGATGTGCAGAGCTCGTAATGCCTGTGTGTGTGACTCAGCGTGGGCCTGTGGTCAGGGGTGTTTCCAGGACTGCTGGTGTTTGCCCTCCCAGAGCTGTACATTTTGCATCTGTATATATGTGTGAGCGTGTGTATGTGTGTTGTCTGGATCTCTCTGTGTCTGGAATCCCTTCTCCTGAACACACATTGTGGTTTTATTACAGATCAATGTTTGCCGTGAGGCTCTTGTGCAGATTAGCCTGGACCTGCCCAGCCCAGGGGAGGGGCGTAGAGAGAACTGATGTTGGCTCTTGGGGAAGGGGTGGGCAGGCACCGTCTCCACACTTGGGGGCCCAGACTCTTGGCTCCCCAGTTGGCAGCGGCCGGCCACAGGAGGCAAAGGGCTGGGCCCCGGGCTGTGGTAGGGTGTGCCCAAGCTGTAGTCCCCTCTGGCCCTGGCTCCCCAGAGGAGACAGGGGGTTTACCGCCACCACTCCTCACCGAGATCTCAGGCCCCCCTCCCCCAACTCGTTCTGTCTGCGGAGGAGCAGGCCAGCTCAGACCTGTCTGCTGGCTCTCTCCTGCAGGGAGCAGATCCCTTCCAGAGGACTCTGGAGGGCTGGGGAATGCTGGAGCCTACTAGGAGGCCCTCAGAGGCTCTCTCCAGCCCGGATTCCCCCACCCACTCCAGGGAGCCACTTCTCTGGGTTTCGCCCAGACGTAGCCACCTTCGCCAGGGATCCTCTCAACCGGTAGGCAGAAGGTGGGGGCTAGGGTTCTGGTGATGAGGATGGGGCGGGGTGGGGGCTGAGGCTACTCAGAGACCGCTGCCCCAGTTCCCGCTCCTTGAAGCCACTTGCTGGAAAGCTCGGTTTTGGTGGCGGGAAGAAGAGAGTCTGGATCTTGGCAGTTTTAGGGGTTATGAAGAGGCTCTGCAGTCTGAGGAGAAGGTCAGGGACCCCTCCTCCCACGCTGTCAAGGATGGGGACTTCCTGGTTTGGGAGGAAACTTGCCCTCCCCCTGATTCCATCTAACTTTCCTGCCCCATCCCACTCCCCAAGCCCTGGACCAGCTCTGTCACCGTGACAGCTTTCAGAGAAGCTTGGAGAGCGGGAGAAGTTATGGAACAGCCAGTTCAGGGGTCGTCTCAGTGGGCAGAACTCAGGAGAGAATCCCTTAATAATAACGGTGTTGGGGGCGCCGGGCTGGTAACTCTCGTGGGTGTGAGTTCGAGCCCCACGTTGGGTATGCAGATTACTTAAAAATAAAGTCTTTTTAAAAAATAAATAAATGGGATTCCCCGGGGGGCTCAGTCGGTTGGGCGTCTGCCTTTGGCTCAGGTCATGATCCCAGGGTCCTGGGATAGATCCCCACGTCAGGGAGCCCGCTTCTCCCTCTGCCTGTCCCCCCGCCACTTGTACTCTCTCTCTCTCAAATAAATAAAATCTTTAAAATAAATAAATAAGTCAATAAATGGGTAAAACTAATGGTGATGAGGCCCCCATGAACCAAGCACCTCATGGGTCCTGAGCACTGTGCTAAGGGCTTCCCAGACATGGGTCCCAATCTCAGCCAACTCCTGGAGGAGGAAGGGTATTATTTTCCCTACTTCACAGATGAGGAAGCAGCCAGAGGTTGGGTGACTAGAAGAGCCCATGAGTGCTGGGACTGGGGCACAACCTCAAGCCCACCCTGTCACTGTGAGGCCACACTCATCTTTTCCTGAAGCGCATTCAGGGGACTCACACACACTCTCACAGCACCCCGGAGATGCCTCCCCACTTCAGGCCGCGCAGCTTGTGGGGCTCATTACAGGGAGCAGGGCGTGACGAGGGTCAGAGCTTCTCACACCCTGACCGACCCACCGAGCCCGGCATCCTGGTTTCCTGTGTCCTGGACACAGGGCGGTGGGCGTGCTGCAGCGGCCCCTGTGGCCGTGTGTGTGTGTGTGTGTGTGTGTGTGTGTGTGTGTGTGACTCCACGCCGACTCAGGACGTGGCGCATCGCACAGCCACGCCGCCAACACACTGGGGAGAGTCAGCAGGCACGTGCATCGCCCTCCTCCTTGGCACCCAGGTCTCCACGTGACCGCCATCCCGACAGCCTGCCTGCTCTGGGGCACACGCATGGGCCCTGGGCAAGGTGCGGAACCCGGGAATATTTCATGTCTGGGGCAGGCGGCTGCCTCCCCCGCGCCCACACGTGCCCCGTCCTTCCTCTTGCAGGCTCCTTGTTTATTTGTTTAATGAATTATTTATCCATGGCCCCCCCTTCCCTGCTGGTCTCCCCCTCCCCCAGGCCCTAGCCTCCATGATTTATTGAACACAGCTCAGCTCTGTGGTTGCCACCCGATGTCCTGGGAGCCGCCTTGGGCCACGCAGCCTGAGTACTCCCTCTGCCCCCGACCTGTTCCGCTCCCTGCTTCCTTGGCCCCGAGGGGGGTGGGAGTGAGGCACCATGTCAGAGGGCTCCCAGGGGTCTAAATTCAGTGTCCCTGGGGAGAACATGGCCACCAGAGGTGCACCAGCAAGACTGAGGCCCGGAGGGAGATGCAGGCTGAATCTGCAGGTAAGAGAAAAGAGGCCGGAGGCCCTAGAGGGAGGACCGGCCCCATGGAGAGAACCCCAGCCCCAGCAGAGACCCTCACCCTACAGACAGGTGTCTGTCCGGGCCCAGGCCTTAGACACCAGTGTCTCAAACCATGGCTTGTGACCCCTTGGGGTGGTGAAATCAAGAATAAATTTTATGCGTCTCAACCACCTTTTTATTTAAGAAAAAAAAAAAGATTTAAAACTAGAAGAGGATGGGGCACCTGGGGGGCTCAGTTGTTAAGCGTCTGCCTTCGGCTCAGGTCATGATCCCAGGGTTTTGGGATCGAGCCCCGCATCGGGCTCCCTGCTCCGCGGGAAGCCTGCTTCTCCCTCTCCCACTGCCCCTGCTTGTGTTCCCTCTCACTCTATGTCTCTCTCTGTCAAATAAATAAATAATATCTTGGGCACCTGGGTGGCTCAGTCGTTAAGTGTCTGCCTTCGGCTCAGGTCATGATCCCAGGGTCCTGGGATCGAGTCCCACATCGGGCTCCCTGCTCCGCGGGAAGCCTGCTTCTCCCTCCCCCACCCCCCTGCTTGTGTTCCTTCTCTCGCTGTGTCTCTGTCAGATAAATAAATAAAATCTTTAAAAATAAATAAATAAATAAATAAATAAATAAATAATATCTTTAAAAAAATAAATAAATAAAACTAGAAGAGGAGAAAAATATCAGAGTGCATCCTCCGTAGTAAGGCTAACTTGTTTCATGACACTTACTGTTCTGTGTGTGTGCATGCTCACACGTGCACACGTGTGCTGTATTGTGAAATATACATTTGGAGCTCCTGGGTGGCTCAGCCGGTTAAGCGTCCAACTCTTATTTTACTTTATTTTATTTATTTATTTGACAGAGAGAAAGCACAAGAAGGGGGGAGCAGCAGAAGCAGCCTCCCTGCTGAGCTGGGAGCCTGATGTGGGACTCAGTTCCAGGACCCTGGGATCATGACCCGAGCCGAAGATGCTTCACCGACAGAGCCACCCAGGCGCCCTGCGTCTGACTCTTGCTTTCAGCTCAGGTCATGATCTCAGGGTCGTGGGATCAAGCCCTGCATCGGGCTCCCCACTCAGCGGGGAGTCTGCTAGTGATTCTCTCTCCCCCTCTCCCTTTGCACCTCCCCTGCTCGCGCTTGCTCTCACTCTCTCTAAAATGAATAAATAAATCTTAAAAAAATAAAATAAAATATACATCTTGCTGTGGGTCACAGTTGGGAAAAATTTGAGTGACGGTTATAAACAGAGACCTAGAGCCCACTGATGACCCAGATGCCACAAAAAGAGGCCTCGGCTTCAGATCAGATCCCAGGTGTATAGACAGTGACCGCAATCTTCTACACAGAGACCCAATCCCCAGAGAGGCCAAGAGCCCCTGACTGGAGGCCTAGGGGCAGGCCTGTGCATCACAGCTGGATTGGAGGTCCATATCCCACGTCAAGACTGCCACTTAGTTTACAGTTTGTGCAAGGCTCCGTGTCGCCCACGGACCTAGTAAAGGGTGCCATCAGCTCAAACTCCCTGACCAACGTGGAGAGACACATAGGGCCACCTCCTGCTGAAGGAAACAGTGCGCTTGTTTGTGCACAAAGGCACTACTTGCAAAGAGATGCACCCTAAAGACTGGGTCTGCATAGAGGGTGCTTATCCTAAAACACACAAAAGCCCAAATCAGCCAGAGATTGATTTGGATAGAGCACCAGATCCCATAGACAGAAGCCTAGGCTCTATAGAGAGTGTCTCAGAACTTAAAAACCTGATAGAGCTGCTTAAATCCTAGAGAAAGGGCTCAGTTATGGGGACTGGGTCTGGGGGTGCTAGTTTCTAAACAGGAGTATCTGAATCCTGAAGGAAAAGACTCACATCCATAAGTGGGACCCAGATTCTACAAAAAGGGATTTAAGGCTTCTAAAATGAAATCTGAACTCCTAGACCAAATCAGCAAGCTCCCATCCATATGTAAATGGGCAGCCCCTCTGCCAACTGTGGGCCCTACAGAGAGAAGCCTCCCTTTGCATAGCAGGGAGTGTGGGGGGCAGAGGAGGAGGTTGGGATTGGGGCACCTGGAGTAGGTAGGTTAGCATCATTTGGGTGACACAAATCTCCCTGGGGGGTGAGGAGTCTGGGGGAAGAGAGAGCTGTTTGCAAAGTCCCCCATTCCCACCCCAAGGGGCCTAATTTATCTTCTGGCTCCTGAGAAGGGAGAGAAGATCTCCTGGGGTGGAGGGGAGTGAGGGAGGACAGAGTCTGTTCTAGCCCAGCAGCAGCTAGGCAGGAGGCCCATGCTGAATGGCACCATCCCCACACCCCCCACCGCAGCACCTGAGGACCCCTGTCCTGCCAAGGATCAGCAGATGGAGGGTGCCTGCATGTCCTCTCTCCTGAAGTAAAGGAGAGAAGAGCATCACACCAGTCTCCCCGGGCACAGGTCATTGGTGTGGATTGTCAGAACCTGACCTGAGACCTGGTCACTCTTAGTCCGAGCCTCTCCAAGAGAGAAGAGATGAGAGCTGGGCACCCCCTAGGTCTGGATCCTAGACCCTTTCCCTCAACTTCTACTTCCTGGGCAAAGAAGGAACCAGAGGAGAACAGGGAACTGTGGTGTCAGGGTGCATGTGGGTCTGTGGGTGAGTCCCTGCGGGTGCATGGTCTGGGGTGTGCTCCCATGTCTCTGTGTGTCTACAGATCTCTGGTTGTCTCAGCGCCACTCCCTGTATGTGCTGGCCAGGGGCACCTGTGTGTGTAAATGTCTGTGTCCAGTGCTGCGTCTCTCTGTTCCCTGCGTCTGCTCTCATGAATGTGTGTGTGCCAGGTCTGTGCTTGGGCATCACTGTGGGGACAATGTCGGTGAGAGCTGGAGCCCAGGATCTGCCTTCCCGTCAGTGCGTCCAGCAGCGGCCAAGCTGGGGGACCCCGCTGGCTGCACTGGACGGGCCCTGCTTGAGCGTGAGCGAGGGATCCTCTGTAGGTTCTGGGGCTGACTCGCCTGCACACCAGTATGGACATTCTCAGGGCGAGCTCCTCTCCCTCGCCTCCAGGAAAAACAAGCCTCATGCTCCTCCGGTGGGGGCTTTGGGTCAGGAGCGGTCAGGTCCTTGGTGCGCACTGAGGCTTCTCCACCCTGCAGCCCCCGACCCCTTATTCACACGGGAAGAGGACCATGGAGGGAGCGGAGGGCAGACTGCTCAGAAGGAAGGGGGGGGGGTTGTCTAGTTCTACTATGAAGCGGTCCTGGACCCCCAGCTCCTTTTCAAATCCCCCTCACCCCATCCCAGGGATGGATGTGCTCACAGCAGGTCGAGACCCCGGTCTGGGCCTCCCTAATCCTTCTCCAGGGAACTCGAGACTGGGCGGCAGAAGGCCCGGGACCCGCGGAAGCAAAAAGTAAACCTAGGAGGGAGAGAGGAGGCGCCGCCGGTTGTTCCCGAGGGGACAGCACGGTCCCCACCTCCCGAGCGCCGCGCGCTCCGGGCCGAGCGGGGCGGGGCCAGGCGGGAGCGCGCCCGGGGCGGGGCTTCGGGGGCGCGCCCGGAGGGCGGAGGGAAGGGCTGGGGGCGTGGCCTAAGGCCTGGGGGCCGGCGGCGGCGGCGGCGGCGGCGGCGGCGGCGGCGGCAGGGAGCTGGGAGGCGAGAAGCCGGGCGCGCGGGGCTCAGTCGGGGGGCGGCGGCGGCGGCGGCTCCGGGTATGGCCGCGGCTCCGCTGCTGCTGCTGCTGCTGCTCGTGCCCGTGCCGCTGCTGCCGCTGCTGGCCCAGGGGCCCGGGGGGGCGCTGGGAAACCGGCATGCGGTGTACTGGAACAGCTCCAACCAGCAGTGAGTCGGGGGCCCAGGGAGCCCAGTGCGTCCCGCGTCTGCGAGAGGGGGAGCCGGTGGGCCCGGGAAGTCCCGGGGGCCCCGGGGTGGGGGTCCTGGGAGGCACGGCCGGGGGCTGGGAACGAGGGAGAGGGGGACACACACTGTGGGCGTCTGCGAAACTCGCGGGGGGGGCGTCTGAAAGAGGCTGTTGAGGTCTAGGGACGAGGACTTGGGCCGTGCGGAGGAGGCTGCTCGGGGACACCGCACCCCACCTTTCTTCTCTCCGCACCGCCGCCGGAATAGCGTGCCCCCATCGCACAGTCCCCCATCTTCGCCCCCTTCAGCCGTGCTGGGCCGTCGCACCGGGGGGGGGCCAGGGATGACCTGTTTTCAGCGGTGAGGCTTTCGAGGGGTTCTGTCTAGGACTCCTGCTTTCAAAAGTGGGGTCCAGAGCTGAGGCAGGGAGTCCGGCCCAGCACCTCCTCAGAACGAAGCTAGATGGTTCGCCCTGGTTGTGGGGAAAAGCCAGGCGGGGGTGAGCTGGGCTGGGTCGCCGAGGCGGGGGTCCTGGAGGTGCTGCTCGGTGGGGATGGAAAGGTGGGGTACCGGTGAAAGAGAGAGAGGCCCGCAGATGTCGGCGTGTCACACACGCACACACACGCGCGGCCTGGGGACGGCGTGTGGCTCCAAGTGTGAGCAGGCGTGCGCGGCTGTCAGTGTGCGTGTGTGTCTGAGTGTGTGATTTGTGTGTCTGCGTCGGCGATCGTCTGGGGGTGGGAGCGGGCGGCGGGGGGGGGAGGGGGCTGCGGTCGCTGTCCGCGTGGCCGGCCGCGTCTGGGCTGGGGTGGCTGCCGGCGCCGCCGCGGTCTGGGCGGGTGTCAGGGCGGCCGTGTGGTTTCCCGGGGTGTGTGGCGCGGCGGCTGGGTGCCGGCTGCGGGGCCAGGTCCTCAATCTGCTCGGTCCTCCCTGCCCTTGTCTTCTCCTCCCCGCCGTGCCTCCGTGTGTGTCTGTGTGTTGGGGGCATCCCTAGGGACGCGGGGGTCACTGTCACACCTGCCTAGGCGGCGGCGGCGGCACCGCCTCGGACTCCCCGCTCCGGGGGGGCGACTCGGGAGCAACTGGCGAGGCCCCAGGGGAGGGGACCGGGAGGGCCGGGCGGCCGCGACCCCCAACCTCCCGGGGGAGGGGCTGCCGCTCGCCGCTCCGCTCTTTGTTGTTTGGGGCTCCGCGCCTCCCCCTCTCTCCCTGCTCGCGCCCGGAGTGTCAGACTGGGGGTGGGGATGAGCCCACGACGCCCCCCTCTCGCTTCCCATGGAAACCTCGGGGGTGGGGATGAGGCCCCTCCCCCCCCGGAGCGGGACTCGAAGAACTCCGGGGGGTGCTGGAGGCTGACTCCCCGTTCTATCTAGCTCGTCCCCCTCCCCCAGACTCACACGTCCGCCTCCCCCCGCCCCACTAGAGGCTGGCGGGGAGCGGAGAGTACGCAGGTGAGGGGCCCTGGGTTCCCACCACCCTCGGGGCACCCCCGCGTTCTTAGGGTAAGCCGGAGCCAGGGGTATGCGGGAACGGCCGCGTGTGGGGGGGAATGTTGTTGATCAGGTTCCCCTCCCCCGCATACACCTGGGCTCAGGTGAAAGCCCTGGGAGGGGGTGGGGGAGCCCGGTTCCGGGAGCCTCCTTTCAGTCTTCCCCGCTCCCCCGCAGGTCTGGACCGGCAGAGGTGGGAGGGGGCGCGCACCCGGCTGGGAGGACGCCGCCGCCCCCGCCTCGCTTCCTCGGCCTTTGTTGCCGCTGCGCCGGGCTCCCCGGCTCCCTCACTGCGGCAGCCGCGGCCCCATAAATCGTGAGAGCGACGTGCTCCGGAGCCGGGAGTGGAGAGGGCCAGGGAGCTGGGGGCGGGGCCGGGCCGAGCCAAGGGCTCCCGCGCCCCCTCCCCCCGGTCACGTGAGCTGGGCGCCGGGCTCCCACCCCCTGTCACGTGCTGAGGGTCTCTGCCCCTTGGGGTCACGTGGAGAGGGTCTTGCGACCCCGCCTCCTGGGGTCACGTGGGAGGGTGCTGTAGGACACGTGCAGAGGCCTCCTTTGACAGTCCTGGGGGCAGTGCCCTGCACAGCGGTCCCGATCTCGCCCCTCGTCCACCCACTCAGGCCCTCCGTTTGATCCGCTGTAACTGGAGAGACCAGTTCCCAACCTGGCCCAGAAACTAGGGATGGAGGGTACTATACTGGAGGGAAGAAGGAGAAGGTGAGGTCGAGGGGTCCCCTGAGCCCGGAATTGAATTTGGGGTGGGGGTGGGAGGACCGGCTGATGGCCACATGTATGCCCCCTGGCCCCGCGCTTCCTTGCTTTACAGAACGGAGCAAGGCGTTGTTATTCGCCCCTAACTCAAGAAGCCTGGGGACCATCTTTCTCTAGCCGTCTCCCTACCTCTCTCTCCCTGAAATGTTTCTGTTGCTGATCTCTCTTTCATTCACACGCTCATTCAACAAATATTTATTGAGGCTGTACTACGTCCCTGTTGGTCTCTCCCTCTGCTCGTATTCTCCCTGCCCCCGAGCCTCTGCCCCGTACCCCCTTGCCCGCCACTGAGAGCCGTCTCAGTCTCTGCTGTCTGGGGGCCTCCCCGATCGGCCCCCACGTCTCTCCCTTTCTCCACGCCTCCCTCCGTTCCCATCCTGGTCCTCTTTCTCTCCGATTCTGGGCCCCTCTCTTTCGCTGTGTCTCGCCCTGTCCCCTCTCGGGGACCCGGGTCTGTTAGTCTCCCCTCTCGCTGCGCGCGTCTCTTCTCACTCCGTTTGTGTGTCTCGCTTTCGCCGGGTCTCTCGCTCTTCGCCGCCGCTGCAGATCAATAAACCTTCGCCGCCGCCCGGCGCTGTCGCAGGGAGGGGGGCGGGGATGTGGGGCGCGCTGCCTCTCCCCCACCCGACGCCGGCCGGAGAAGCCCGGCCCCGGGCCGGGGATGGCGAGACCCGGCGGGGCGGGGCGCCGAGAGCGCCCCGAGGGGTGCGGGGGTGTCAGCGTGCACGCGCCGCCCCGCGAACGTTCCCGCCACCCACCCACCCCCAGCCGGGCGCGCGGACCCCACGCCGCGCGCACGTGGTCCAGCCTCGCCTGCTGGAGCGAGCGGCGCGCCGCCTCGGGGCCGCGCGCTAGGGGGGAGGAGAGCCCCGGTCGGTGTCTTGCCATCCCTCCTCCGCTTCTTTAGCTCTGCATCCCGGCTTCTAGGGGTGGGGGCAGGGATTAAACAAGTTCAGCGCCCCTTGGGATGCCTTCCCTCCTCCCTGGTCTTGTTAGACGCCCTGTTTACCTGCCCCTAATTGCCCCGCGGGGAGAGGTTTGCTCCTTCCCTGCTCCCCCGCCGCCCACCCCACCAGGCTCGAGCAGGCGGGGCACTGAAGGAGTGACAGAGAAGGGTCGGAATGCGCCCCGGAGGCGGTGAGAGCCAGGAGAGACGAAATAACGGGGTGAGGGGGCACCCCTCCAGGTGGGGTGTGTGAACACTGGCCTTTCTGCGAGAGAGGTGGAGGCCAGTACGGGATGAAGGGAGGAAGAATAGAGACCTGTTTGAAGGGGCAGGCACACCCCAGGCCCCCGGGTCCCCCCCTCCCCCCTAGGGATGGGGAGCTGGGGCCCTAGAGGAGGAGTCAGCTGTGGAGCTTTGCTGGGCCTAGTGGCACCTTCCTCTCCTCTGCCAGGGCGGGGAGGATGACAGATTCAGTTACAGCGCCCAAGCCAAGCAGACACCCCACTCAGGTCTCCCGGGACTTTTGACTGGGGACTCTGGCACCCAGCCCCCTGCCCACCAGATACCAGCTGCCTACAGCCATTCCACAAGCCGCTGTTCCTCCCACATGCCCAGTTTGGGGGGCATTTCAGGGGCTCTTCCTGCCACCCAGCCCAGGGAGAGGTAAAAGATGGCTTCTCTTCCAGGTGCTCACCCAGCTGCCTTTCTGTAAGGCTAGGCCCCGCCCCGTTGAGGAAACTGAGGTCACCTGTCCCAATAGCTCTGGCCATGGCTTACTGCTTGCTGGAATGGGCTCTGTTGTAGGGGAATCTGGGCAGTGCCCCAGCAAGGGGCCACTTCAGAGCAGGGCTGGAAACCTAGGTGAGGCTCAAGGACGGAGGCCCCAGGGTGGCTGTGCAGTGGCTTTAGGCCTGGCCCCCTAGCACTGGTGGCCCCCTCCTCAAAGCCTGTGGGGAAGGAACAGTAGACTTGGAAGTTGGGGATCGAGAGGCAAGCCACTTGGGGATGGAGAGGCAAACCCAGGTGGCGCCAGGAGCCAGGCCTGGTCTAACCCGTTTTCCTGCTCCCAGTGCCCCAGGCCGAGACTCCTGCCCACCTGAGTGCCAGGGCCAGGGAGGGGCCTAAGTGACCCATCACTCCCGTGGGAACCAAGTGGGACTGGTGGCATTCCTGATGACTCAAGAAGGCTGTGCCCATTCCCACTGAGGTGCCCAGGCACCAGCTCTCACCTCTGCCTACTGCTGGGCTTGGAAGGGAGTGCTTGGGGAGAGGGTGGTACAGGCCAGGCCAGGCAAGGAGGGTAAGGTGGGGAGGGACCCTCAAGGCTCCACCCAATTCAGAGGCCTCCAAGCATGTTTCCCTAATGGATCTAATTACTATTTGTGGCACTGGGAGGTGCTTGGTGACATGGGGAGCCAGTCCCTCCCTCCAGGGAGTTCCCAGGGACTAGGGACCTCAGTGGTTTGACATGCTGCTAAGTACCCCAGGCCTTCTGTGTCCACCATGTTCTCTCCCTGCCAGGACGTGTGCATTCCTACCCTAAAGAAATTGGGGGAAACTCTTTCCTGCTTCTCTGAGTTTCTTTCTCCATTCAGATGTTTTTCCCATCCCCGCACCACTCCGCACCACCATCGAGGGCATTAAGACCAACACTTTGATGACGACTGGCAAGGCAGGTGGGGATTACAAGGGACCCAGCGCCCGCTTCTGTGTGCCCTACAAGGACCGAGGAAGTACGAGGCACAGCCATCTTGTCTGGGCACTACGCCCACTACTCTGCCTCGCGCCATTAAGGGGGCAGTGGTGCCAGGTGGAGGAGGAGGATGTATAGAGACGGAAGTTTTGGCTGGTTGGCATGATACCCCGTGGAGCTTTGGTGTTGAGCCCCTTAGCTTCCCGATTTGTTGTCTCACGTTATCGGGGACCTTCATTGCCAGTAATAGTGCAGAGAGGGCATGTGCCTGGGTGTGTGGGTGTGTGTGTGGGTGTGTGTCTGGGGGGCGGGTCACGGGGGTGGAGGGGGCAGGGAGAGAGCTCGAGACGGCTGGGGTCAGCCCATCCTGGCATGCCGCCTGAGTGGACAGTGGACATATTTGTGTGTGCGCCACGGAACTTGTGCGTGCACATGCACGAAGCCTCCAGACGTGCGTCTGTGAGCTCAGGTCCTGGCTCACTGGCCTTGGGGTGGACTGGCAGCGGCAGGAAAGCACGCCGGGGGCGGGGATGCAGGGTGCGCATCTCGGGAAGGGCTCCCTCCCACTCTCCCCCTCCCCTTCCATCCCCTACCACTCCTCCCGGTGGGGAATTGTGGGGGATGGACGGAGGAAATCCGGGCCTGGGTCTGGGAGTCGCTGGGGCCTGCGCCGTTTCTGTGGTAACCAGAGCGTACGTTCCCTTCTCCCCCGCCTCTTCGCCTTCGGAGGGAGGCCGGGCTTCCCTGCGCCTTTGCTGCCCTCTGGTGGCCGCCCGGAGAAGGACCGCACAAGGCGTGGGCGTGGAGGGCTAGCGTGGGACTGGTGGCACTAGGACAGGGACCGAGAAGAGAGGCAGCTCCGAAGACCCTAGGGAAGGTCTGCGGAGCGGCGACGTGGGAAGAGGGCTGGCGTGGGCTTTCTTCTCTCTGACCCGCTTCCTCTCCCCCGCAGCCTGCGGCGAGAGGGCTACACGGTGCAGGTGAATGTGAACGATTATCTGGATATTTACTGCCCCCACTACAACAGCTCGGGGGTGGGCCCCGGGGCGGGGCCGGGCCCCGGGGGCGGGGCGGAGCAGTACGTGCTGTACATGGTGAGCCGCGCCGGCTACCGCACCTGCAACGCCAGCCAAGGCTTCAAGCGCTGGGAGTGCAACCGCCCGCACGCCCCGCACAGCCCCATCAAGTTCTCGGAGAAGTTCCAGCGCTACAGCGCCTTCTCGCTGGGCTACGAGTTCCACGCCGGCCACGAGTACTACTACATCTGTGAGTGACGGCCGGGGGGCGGGGCCGGGCGGGGCGAGTGACGGGGGCGGGGCCTAAAGAGCGTACCTGGGGGACGGCCGGGGGTGGGGCCCCGGGGGCGGAGCTAGGGAACGTATCTGAGAGACGGCCAGGGGGTGGGGTCCCCGGGCTGGGGTCTCGGGGGGGGGGGGGGGGGGGGCCGGGAAAAGTGAGTGAGAGCCAGGGGATGGGGTCCGCAGGGCCAACCCCATGGTTGTGGGGGTGAGCCTAAAAGAGAGGGTCAGAGTGCCGGCCAGGGGGTGGGGTCCGCAGGGGCTGGGGCGGGCCCACGTGGCGGCCACGTGGTCCGCGTCGCTGGGCTCGACAGCCCGGGATGCCACGTGGGGCCTGGCGGCCTTAGGGCTTCGGCTCGGACGGCGTCTGAGGCTGAGAGAGGTTTAGTGACAGTCCGAAGTTTGGGTCGCAGGGTCACCGCTCCCGCGAGGAGCGTTCCGGAACTGAGACCTCAGGGCTCGGGGTTTCTTGAGGGCTGGGACCAAAGAGCCTTCTCGGGCTGACGGCGGAGCCGCGGTGACCCGTGTCCGAGGGCCGGGGAGCCGTGAAGCCGCGTCCCCGGGGCAGGGGGCGGCGCGCAGGGGCGGGACGCGCGAGAACGCAGCTCAGGCCCCGTCTCGTCCCCAGCCACGCCCACGCACAGCCCGCACTGGAAGTGTCTGAGGATGAAGGTGTTCGTCTGCTGCGCCCCCAGTGAGTGCCGTCGGCGCCCAGCCGCGACCGCGTCCTCGGCTCCCCGCTTCGGGGCTCCCCTGGCTCCCGGGGGCGGGGGGGGGCCCAGGAGCGGGGACTCGCTCCCCAGCTGTAGCGGTGGGGGGATCCTGGCCCTGACTCTCCCCTCCTCTCTCCCACCCGCACCCCGGCCCGCAGCATCGCACTCCGGGGAGAAGCCGGCCCCCACCCTCCCCCAGTTCACCATGGGCCCCCATGTGAAGATCAACGTGCTGGGTGAGTCTGCGCAGCGCCCTCTGGTGGCCACTGCTGGAACCGCAGCCCCCTCCCCGGTGCCTGCTCACCTTGCATGCCTTCCGGGGGCACGGACCCCTCCTCCCCACCCCACCCCGCCCCCGTGGGTGCTCACGTCCCGGCTGCACTGCTGCTGTCGCTGCCGCGTGCCCCGCCCGCGCGCGCAGCCCCGCCCTCACCAGGCTGTCTGTTCGTCTGCCCACAGAGGACTTTGAGAGAGAGAATCCCCAGGTGCCCAAGCTTGAGAAGAGCATCAGCGGGACCAGCCCCAAGCGGGAACGCCTGCCCCTGGCAGTGGGCATCGCCTTCTTCCTCGCGACGCTCTTGGCGTCCTAGCTCTACCCCCTCCCTTGGCGGGGAGACATGGGGCTGGGAAAGGGCAGGGAGACTTTGGTCTCTCCGAGAGAAGCCTAGCTGTGGGGCCTGGACCCCTGCTCCGGTGGCTGGAAGCGGGGTCTGCACCATACATCTGTGCCCATGCCCTTTGCCCCCTCTCTCCCCTCGTGGGGCACTGTAGTGGACCAGACACAGGGACAGCCACGGGTCCCGGGTGGCCTGTGGCTCTGGTACCTTTCTCTGACCCCGGTACCATCCCCTGTTGTCACCACCGGAGACAAATACGCCCCAGAGAGAGCAGATCCAAGCATGGGAGGCACCCCCCTCATTCTCTTCTAGGGGCGGAACACAGGGAGGGGACTAGATGGGCGAGGGGGTGGCCCACGGCCCCCCCTCCCCTGTTTACAGCAATAAGCACGTCCTCCTCCTCCCACTCCCGCTCCCGGGATTGCGGTTTGGATTGAATCCAAGTTTACAAGTAGACACCCCTGGGGGGCGGGCAGTGGACAAGGGTGACAAGGGATGGGCACTGGGGTGCCAGCAGGCATGTACGGACTCTGTATCTCTATATATAATGTACAGACGGACAGACTTCCTCCCCCTCCTTAACTCCCTGACCTTCCTTGACGTCCCCTTCCAGCTTCAGACCCCTTCCCCACCAGGCGAGGCCCCCCCACTGGGGGACCCCCTGGCCCCTCTTGTGTCTTCTGTGAAGACAAGACCTATGCAACGCACAGACACTTTTGGAGACCGTAAGACAACAATGCCCCCTCCCCTCCAGCCCTGAGCCGGGACCCAAATCCCATGACCTTGCCCTGCCCACCCTCTGTGGCCCCACCCATCCTCCCGGGCCTTTTTCAAGTGCTTTGGCTGTGACTTTCATACTCTGCTCTTAGTCTAAAAAAATAAACTGGAGATAAAAATAACTAAGTGTGTGTGATTTCAGGGGCCATAGCCCTTCTGGATGCTGGTTAAAACCCACATGTCACGGGCGGGGGGCCGACTCTGGGGCCAAAGGGTCAACTGAGCACCTTCTGTGGCTCAGTCTCCCTTGAGGAGGCAGCTCTGTGTGGTGAGAGCCACAGGGCCTTGGAGCTGGGCCTGGCTGCCTTTGGGCAAATCATTCACCCTCTGCGAGGCTCGCGTTTCTCCTCAGAAGCTTGAGTCAGGCTACCCGTCTCTCAGGGCCTGGTAAGGATGGAATGGTAAAGGAAGCATCCAGCGCAGGATGGTTTCTCCTTCCTTCCTGTTCCACTCTGCAATCGGGGTCTTGATTGGGGTCTCTGGGTTGCAGGGGGGTTGTGAACCTAGATAGGGAAAAAAATCACATCTTTGTTTTCACTCACCTGTAACTGAAATTAAACATTCTCTTACGTACTTGGGCAACAAGCCAAAATAGTTTGCAGAGGGCCTGGGTTTTTGTAACCAACAGAAATCACAGATGCTTTCAGGCTGCATTATAGTTTTTGAAGCTCTCTCAAAACACCATTTGTTCTCATCACTGCTTTGAAAGGACCGGAGTTGTTAGACCGTTCTTGTTTTTAATGTGTTAATAAAGAAGCATATATATTACTACACCAAAAAATGTAAATGTTTTGATAACTGTGTTTCCATGTGATTGGTTTCCTTTATAATCCTTTGTGATTTTATTCATTTAAACCATTATGGCCCAAGGGCTGAGAGTGCACTGGCGCTGGGGTCCCACATAACTCCAGCACCCTGCGTCTGTCGGGAGAGAAGAGGAGGCAGAATGCGCCAGACAGAGCAGGGGGAAGGGCCACATGGCCCCACCAGGCTGGGTGAGGTCAGGCTTGTACCCGTGGTGCTGTGGGGGAGGGGAGGTGATGACAGGAGCCAAAACCTGCCAGGGAGGGGGTCCTTACTGCCAAGCTGTGCAGCTTTGGGACTCCATCCCACCCCGGTCCTCTGTGTGCGCAGACTGGGTCCTGGCTGAGGGCCCCTCCTCGCCCCTGTGGCTCCTGCCAGCCGCATCCTGAGAATGAGCCCCTCCCCAGCGGCAGGGACTGGGTCTTCTTCCCGCTCTGTACTCATAAAATAGGAGAAATGGAATTTCCGCTGGACCGTGGCAGACAGGGAGACATGGGGTGGGAGGCAGTGGGGAAAGAGCCAGGGCAGCCGGGGCACCAGTCTGAGGCTCCTCACCCAGAGACAAGACTGAAAAGATAGGCTCATCCATTGCAATCATTCGAGGATTCCATCGACACTTCCTGAGCACCTGCTGAGTGCCAGGCTCTGGCCTGGGTACTGGGATGCCAAGACACAGTCTCTGCCCTCACATAAGCTCATGTTAGCATGTGTTGATAGGTGAAAAGGAATCAGTAACACCCACACACAGGTAGGACAGTGTAACCAAGTGTTCCACAGTTAAATGCCAGGGGGCTGTGGGAACATGGAGGGAAACGTACCCTCATGCCTGGAGACACAGGGAAGAGGCTGCTGGGAGGGGGAGGCACACACAGTTGGTACCCAACTGGGGAGAGCAGGAAAGGCCTGGAAGGGGTCACAGCAGTGGGCCTAAGCTGCAGGCTCCTCACATCCCAGGGCCACACGGGACAGGGGAGGGCATGCTGTGAGGGGGCGCTTAGTAGGCTCACAGTCCAGCAACCCAGCGGCACCGGGTGGCTCAGCCGGTTAGACGTCTGCCTTCAGCTGGGGTCATGGTCGTGGGGTCCTGGGGTGGAGTCCAGGAGGGCTCCCTGCTCAGCGGAGAGCTTGCTTCTCCTCTCCTTCTGCCCCTCCCCCAGGCTCATGTTCTCCCCCCACAAATAAATAAAATCTTTTTTTGGTAAAGATTTTATTTATTTATTTGACAGAGAGAGAGAGCGAGCGAGCGCACAAGCAGGGGGAGCAGCAGAGGGAGCGGGAGAAGCAGGCTCCCCGCTGAGCAGAGAGCCCTGCTGGACTCCACCCCAGAACCCCGGGATCATGACCTGAGCCAAAGGCAGATGCTTAACCAACTGAGCACCCCAGTGCCCAATAAATAAAATCTTAAAAAAAACAAAAAAATCCAGCCAGCCAGACGGAGGGCCAAGCCCTGGGGGGCAGGAACTAGAGCAAGCAAGCCAGCTTCCACTTACTGAGCACCTACTATATGCCCAGCACGGCACCCAGTGTTTTCCGTGCGCTGGGAGTACCGTGCCCCTGGAAGCCTCACTATCCCCAAAGCACAGATGGGAAGGCTGAGGGTCTAAAAGGCCACGTCCCTGGATCAGGGTCACAGAGGCCTGGCACACGGGACAGGGCCTGGCAAGGCTGGCATTTGGAGTGGGTCTGACTGTCGCCACGCTCTGCCCATTGGAACCCCTACCACCGCCTTCCGCCCCCTCTCCCCCAGACTCCTCCAAAGTCACGTGGAGTCCGCAGAGAAAGACATCAAAGGACCTCCAATCCGGATTGGGTGTACCAGTCTGAACCCCACATCTTAAGGGCAGGAAAACTAGGGGCGCCTGTCTGGCTCAGTCAGAGGAGCGTGCAACTCTTGATCTCAGGATCGTGAGTTTGAGCCCCACGTTGGGTGCAGAGATTACTTAAATAAGTAAGGACAGGACAAAGGACAGGAAAACTAAAGCTCAGAAGGGCGAGTGACTCAGCCTATGCGGACAGGTGACGAGGCAGAGAGGCACTGGGACTCGGGTGTCCTGAGCTCCCGTCCCCTCCACCCCTCCACCATGCTGCCAGGCCCCAGGAGAGACTGACAACTTCCAGGGATCCAAGGCTGATACTTGAAACCTCTTAAACCACCCCAAGCAGTGGCTAAAGAGAAAGGACCATTTCCCCTGTAGCTGGGGCTTCAGCCAGGGGGTCCTGTGCGGAACTCCCCTCAGACAAGCTTCTAGTTCCCAGAGCCTGTAAGGGGGAGGGAGGGGTCAACACGTGGATGGATAGACACCGGTGACCCTGATCCTGCCTGGCACAGGGCCCCTGCTTGGTGGCATCAAAGTCGGCCCGGCCCAGGGTGTCCTGGCCAAGGCAATGGTGAGGTGACACCAGGGACAGGGCCTGAGGGGGCAGGTGGGACGGAAGGGGACCCACAGTCCAGACTCAACACCTGCTGAGGGATCAGACAGGGCAGAGCAGGATAGGATAGCACAGAACAGACTATGGGATCTGGGACTGAGCGAGACATTCAGGGGTATGGGGGGGTGGCGGCAAAGACAACAGGACCGCAGCGGGAGCGGGGAGGGAAGCAGGCTGAGTCACCTCCTCTCTGCCAACCTGGGCATCCGGGCTGCCCTTACCCCTTACCGTCTGCCCAGGAGACGCTGTGCTGTCTCCACCCCAAAGCTGCAGCCCCAAGGCCGTGTGGGCCCCAGGCAGGCAGCTCGTCCACCCTGACAGGGGCCCCTTGGCCCTTGTCTGTGTCCCTCTGGCTGCCTCAGCAAGACCTCAAGACGGGCCATAGCAACACACACGCGCGAATTTAGAGTTGTCCCAGGGGCTCCTCAGGACACAGCAAGACGCACGAGCAGACACAGATTTGGGTATGGGGAGTGAGGCTCTGAGCGGCCACGCGCCCCGCTCCCGGGCCCTGGGTCACCCTAACCCAGCCGTGGAGAGGGGAGAGGAGCAGGACCGTTCACCATTCGGGCTGGGCTCGTTCCCTGCGTTGGGGACCTGCAAGGGTGGGTGCTGGCCCCTGAGGGGCACAGGGAGCTTCACCGAGGGATGCTCTGGGCTCAGCCCTACCCTTGTGCTCTGGCCTGGGGCAGAAGGGGCGAGGTCCTGGCCCACCTTACATCCCAGGGCTTCTCCTACCCCCTTTGGCCTTCTCTCCTTCACTCCCATTTTAGGTGCTAAGGCCTTGGGGGTGGACCTTCCTGTCCGGCCAGCGCTACTCAGCCCCAAAGCCTCACATGGTCTCCCTCACCCTCCCTGTTCTGCTCAGGTGGCAAACCTGGGGTCAGGGGCTGAGCTGGGCTGCAGGGTACATCGGCTGGGACAGGTGACATGGGCTGGGCTGGGGGATGAAGGACCTGAGCTAGGCATGAGGGACACTGGCGGGAAGGGGTAGGGACACACAGGCTGGGTAGCTCAGCCCCTGGACAGACTGGGGAGTGTGGCGCGGGCCCAGGAACAGTACAGAGGCGCGGGGGTCAGGCCGGGGGGGGGGCAGCAAGACCAACCTCAGGCTGAACCCATGACTGGCCTGGGATGGTGCCCTGGGGACGTCTGGCTTCCTGTGGCTTGGCCCCTCCCCCAGAGGGTCAGCGCCAAGCTCCTGGCTTTCACCCAGGCGTCTGGCTCGGGGTAATTACAGGACTGTCGCCAACCCTGGCTATAAAAAGGAGGAAAGGAGCGAGGCTCAAGTGGCCTGGGGTCCCCCAAGCTGCTCCCCAGGGCTGGTGTTGGCCAGGGGACGCTCGGGCCTCACCCTCACGCTCACACACACTTGTGCTCCCTTCAATCCACACCCGCTCATATACTTCACAACCTTGGGACCCACACAGTCAATCAAAGTCACTGCTCTGGGGAGGGGGGCGGGGCCTCGGAGAGGAAGGCAGGGGCTTTGTTTACACAGCTGAAGTGGAGGGGCGCCCCGGGCTGAGGCAGCGGCCCTCCCCACACGCGAGCGGCGGCCGGACACACGGCCCTTCGCACTTGGACACACACTCAGTGGGCTGGACACGCTTCACAGCCACACGGACACCGTCTCGGGCCTCGGGGCGCACACAGGGGCGTCCCACTGATGCCCACACACGGGCACCCTGAGCCACCCACGTCCAGCGTCGCACAGCGGGGTGCACCTGAGGGCTGGCGTCCAAGGGGGACAGTCCCGGCCAGACAAACAGGGTTCTGTGCCGGGCAGAGCACGGGCCAAACCCGCTGGACAAATCTGGAGTCTGGGGAAGACCAGGGAAGGGAGGAGGTGGGGTTGTGGGGGCGAGTGATGCCGCGTTCACACCCTCTGGAAACCTACACACAGACACAAACACAATCCCTAGAGCCCTGAGGATGTGCACGTACACACACACACACACACAGGGCGAGACTCAGACTCAGACACCCACCACAGCCCCTCCCAGGGACCTCCAGCGCCCCTCACACCCCCATTGTATGCTGGTGAGGGAGGTGACAGCAACGAAAGAAAGGCGAGCTTGGGACCAGAGAGATCCCTGTCGTCACATGGCAGACGTGCTTACACACGTGGGTGCACGTTCACACACAGACACCAGACCCTGAGCCTGGGGGAGAGACCCAGGGGGAGACCAACCTGCCTCATCCCATGAAGGGCCACGTCTGAGCATGAGCACTGCCCGCTCTGGGCACAGAACCCCCCAGTCCAGCTCTGGGCACAGACCCACCCACCAGGCCCAGCTCTGGGCACAGACCCGCCCCCC
>NW_022589949.1:42735-49552 GCF_004348235.1 Phoca vitulina
CCCCCCAGGCCCAGCTCTGGGCACAGACCCGCCCCCCAGTCCAGCTCTGGGCACAGACCCGCCCCCCAGTCCAGCTCTGGGCATGGAGGATGGTCCTCCTCTGTGTCCTGAGGCCTGCCGTTTGGGTGCCCTTCCAGGCCTCAGAGGGCCTGGTCTGGCTGTGGGAAAGGGGCGCTCAGTGAACCCCTAGGAAGGCCCCTAAAACCGGCCTTGGGCGCATCCTTCACTCACGAGGGCTGCTTCGCCCACTGGGGCACGACGCTGAGCCCTAGTGTTCAACCCAGAACGGAAGGGCCGTTTGGCTGGGCCCGTGGGCAGGGCTGTGACGGAGGGCTTGGGGGAGCCGGGAGGCCGGCGCAGGGGCGCGCGCACGGAGCGCAGAGGCCGCGGCGTCCACGGCTCGGCTCGTAGAGACCCCGCCCACTCGCCGCAGAGCACACGGTCCGCGCGGGCGCCCTTGTGCGCGCACCCTCCTCGAGCGCGAGCCTGCGGTGCCCTCGCGGCCCGGGACAAGCCCGCGGGCAGCGCTCCCAAGGCGTGTGCGCGGGCGCGCGTGGCGGGGTGTGCGCGTGTGCGCGTGTGCGCGTGCGCGCCCGCGGGCGGTCTCTCACCTGCGCGCCGGCCCGGGCGGCTGGGAAACGCGGGCGTCTGAACAGTCGGGGCCTTCGGGGCTGGGAGAGCGGGGAAGCCGGGGAGACTGTGGCCGCCCGGGGGCTCAGAAGCGGCAGGTTCTGCTTCAGCCAAAAGCACTTAAGACACTTGGGTTAAAAATAGGCTGGATTTGCTGCCAGAAGGTGGCAGGAGAGGAAGCTCTTTGCGACTCCCTCTTCTGCCCCAAACACCTGCAGGCCCTGCGGGAGCCCAGCCCCAGCCCTGTCTGCGGGCGCCGGGCCGCGACCCCAGCTTCTCGCCTTTATTAGCTTATGAAGCTGTACTTTAAAAACCTGTGTCGTGGTTCCTCTAGGATTACAGAATGCATCTTTAACTTACACCACTTTGCTTCTAGTATAAGCACCTTACTTCTATTTCCCACCCGCCAGCCTTCCCGCACTGGATTGCTACACATCGGATGAGTCCACACACGTTATTTTTGCTTGAATCCCTCAACTATCACTTAAAGAGAATTTTGTTTTATTTTATTTTAAAGAGTTTATTTATTTATTTGAAAGAGAGATAGAACAAGCAGGGGGAGCAGCAGAAGGAGAGGGAGAAGCAGGCTCCCTGCTGAGCGGGGAGCCCGACGCGGGGCTGGATCCCAGGACCCAGAGGCCACACAGGCGTCCCAGAATTTATTTTATTTTAAGTAGGCTCCACATCCAACGTGGGGCTCAAACTCACCACCCCAAGACAAGAGTTGCATGCTCCACTGACTGAGCCAGCCAGGCCCCTCTTTTTTTTTTTTTTTTTTTAAGATTTATGTATTTATTTGACAGAGAGGGAAGTAGGGAGGGAGAGAGAGCATGAGCTGGGGTAGGCTGAGCAGGGAGCCCAACCCCACCGGGGTCTCTATCTCAGGACCCTGAGATCATAACCTAAGCAGAAACCAAAAGTCAGACACTTAACCAACTGAGCCACTTATTTAAGATAAGAAAAAAGTCTTTTATATTTAGCCACATATTTACCATTTCTGGTGCTCTTTGTTCCTTTGTATAGATGGAGAGTTCCATCTGGTATCATTTTTCTTCTGCTTGAAGGACTTAAATTTTTTCTCATAGTGCAGACCTGCTGGTGGCCAGATTTTGAATGTCTGAACGAATCTTTACTTCATCTTCAATTTTGAAAGATATCTCCCCTGAATTCTACGTTGACAGTGTTTATCTTTTAGTGCTATAAATTCACTGGTCCACTGTCTTCTGGCTTCTGCTGTTTTTGTTTTGTTTTTATTATTTTTAAAGATTTTATTTATAACTAATCTCTAGGGGTACCTGGATGGCTCAGACTGTTGGGCATCTGCCTTCGGCCCAGGGTCCTGAGATCGAGTCCCGCATCCAGCCCTGCTCAGCGGGGAGCCTGCTTCTCCCACTCCCCCTGCTTGTGCTCTCTCTCTGTCAAATAAATAAATACAATCTTTTTTTAAAATAAATAAAATCTTAAAAGAAAAAGATAACTAATCTCTACACCCAACGAGGGGTTTGAACTCACGACCCCAAGATCAAGGGTCTCAGCCTCCATCCGCTGAGCCAGCCAGGTGCCCCTGGGTTTTCATTGTTTCTGATGAGAAGTCTGCTTCTCCTTTTCCTCTTTATATAATATGTTGTTTCCTTCCAGCTCCTCCTAAGATTCTCTCCTTATCACCACTGCTCAGCAGTGCCTAAGGCAGATTATGATGTGTCTTCATGTGGTTTTCTTCATGTTTCTCATGCTTAAGATCTGTGGGGCTTCTTGGATATATGAGTTTATAGTTTTCATCAAAATTGGAAAATCTTTTGGCCATTACTTCTTCAAATATTTTCCTGTCAGCCCTCTCCCCATATTTCTGGGTCTCCAAACAGATATTCCACAGCTCACTGATTTTTCCTTCTCCTTCTCCCTCTTCCTCCTCCCCTTCCTCCCTTCCCCTCTCCCTGCTTTTTCTCCTCCTTCTCGTTCTTGGCTTTTCCTGTGTTTCATTTTAGATAGTTTCTATTGCTAAGTCTTCAAGTTCACCAATCTTTTCTCTGCAGTGTCTAATCTGCTTTTAATTCCATCCAGTACACTTTCTATCTCGGACCTTGTAGTGCTCATCTCCAGAAGTTCAGTTGGGGTCTCATCTTGTTGCACATCTATCCTTATCATGCCCATGTGTTTCTTTAACTTCTTGAACATATAGAATATACTTAATAATAGCTATTTTAGGGCGCCTGGGTGGCTCAGTTGGTTAAGCAACTGCCTTCGGCTCAGGTCATGATTCTGGAGTCCCGGGATCGAGTCCCACATCAGGCTCCCTGCTCAGCGGGGGGTCTGCTTCTCCCTCTGACCCTTCCCCTCTCATGCTCTCTGTCTCCCATTCTCTCTCTCAGATAAATAAATAAAATCTTTAAAAAAAAATAATAATAATAGCTATTTTATTTTTAAAAAAAATTTTTTAAGATTTATTTATTTATTTGACAAAATAAGAGAGAGCACAAGCAGGGGAAGCAGCAGGCAGAGGGAGAAGCAGACTCTCCACTGAGTGGGAAGCCTGATGCGGGGCTCAATCCCAGGACCCTGGGCCGAAGGCAGATGCCCAACAGACTGAGCCACACAGGTGCCCCAATAATAGCTATTTTATTTATTTATTTATTTATTTTTAAGATTTTATTTATTTATTTGGCAGAGAGAGGCACAGTGAGAGAGGGAACATAAGCAGGGGGAGCAGGAGAGGGAGAAGCAGGCTTCCCGCTGAGCAGGGAGCCCGATGCGGGGCTCGATCCCAGGACCCTGGGATCATGACCTGAGCCGAAGGCAGATGCCTAACAGCTGAGCCACCCAGGCGCCCGTATTTTATTTATTTTTTTAAGATTTTATTTATTTATTTATCTGAGAGAGAGAGAGGGAGAGAGAACACAAGGGCTGGGGAGGGGCAGAGGGAGAAGCAGGCTCCCCACTGAGCAGGGAACCCGATGCGGGACTCCATCCCAGGACCCTGGGATCATGACCTGAGCCCAAGGCAGACGCTTCACCGACGACAGCCACCCAATAACAGCTATTTCAAAGGGGTCTTTCCATTCTGGCTGATGGGAACACAAAGTATTCCCGGCCCTGTCTGAGCTGAAGATTGTCCCCTTCTTGCCTCTGGTTCTTCCCCTACTTGCAAGGACTTCCCAGCAGCGGCTGGGGCCCTGGGGAGGTCCCTCTGCAGACCCCCAGAGCCCTCTCTGGGCAGCTTGCCCCTTTCCAGGGCTCTGGCTGCACACTGCCCACCTTGACCCCCCAGGACCCCCACTCCCTCTCCTCCAGCTGGGAGGTCCCTGGGCTCAGCCAGCCTGAATTTCTCTCCAGCAGTAAGTGTGGGCAATTTTAGGGCCCGCTTCATTTATTTCTTCTCTCTCCGGGATCACTGTCCAGCTCCGCCTCTTGTCCAACGTCTGAACATCACTGCTTCTTACAGTCTGTCTGGGTTTTCAGTTGTTTGATGCAAGAGGGTAGAGGGAGGGTCGTCCCTGTTTCTCCAATATGGCCAGAATCAGAGTCCACGGATGATTTCAGAAGAGACCTTCTTCCAAATAGGACTTTGTCTTTCAAAAAGACCTGCTGGATTAAACCATGAGGGGGCGCCTGGCTGGCTCAGTCTCCGGAGCGCGCTACTCTTAACCTCAGGGTCCTGAGCTCAAGCCCCACGTTGGCTGTGGAACCTACTGTAAAAAAGAAAGAAAGGAAAAAGAAAAAAGAAGACAAAAAGACCTGCTGGGTCTTCTTCAGTCTCTTAACCCTTTCTTGGCACAACACATGAGCACAAACCCCCAAGTCTGTCTGGACTACCCCTCTATGGAAAAACAGGAGCTTTATGTGGCCACGTACATGCCACTTCTTTTAATTGTATATAATTAATCGTATCACAGTAATACCTTACATAGTTTAAAAGGCCGAATGGCGGAGAGAACGTCAAGCACCTTCATTCTGACCTCAGTCTGTACTTTCTCACTGACTACCTTCTTCTTTCCAGCTTCTCTCTTAACTCAGGTGAAAGACCCAGCGGGCAGAGCGTCCGTGATGGGGACCCGAACCACCCTCACGCAGAAAGGACTGCCCTGATGCCATGTGATTGACCCCAAAACAGGGATCGACTTGACCTTTCCTGCCCACCTGCATGTACCCCCCAACCTTTGCCCCACATTTTCCTTGTATAAACCTACAAGTATTACAGTGATTTGGAGACAGTCTTTGACTCACCAGTCACTGTTTTCCCGGTGCTGGCCTCACCAAAACAAACTCCTTTCTGTCGTCACCGCTGCTCGTCCCTCTGCCTTTGGATTTTGTCAGGGGGAGTGGCCGGACCCGGTCTGTGCTCGGACACCCCTGCGCCCCTGCGGCCCAGCTGCAATGGGACAGTGAGAGCCGCTGCCGCACCCCTCCGCAGTTCCCAGAGGCAGCCCCCCTCCAAACTTCTGGTCGTGTCCTCTGATGTTTACCTTCATATTTCTAAATGGTCTTATTTTAGCCGGTACTGCTGCTGTTTCTATTCTTTCCTTTTCTTTTTCTAATTTTAGACTTCCAAGAGAAATAGATTGACTTCCTCTCAGGGAAGGTGAGGATTTAGTTCTCTGTGCCCTAGGCCTCAGCGCATGAACACACACACCCTTAGCCTCTGCCTTCCCAATATATTTAAATCCAAAATTTTGGTTAAATCAATATTTAGCATTAAATCGTTATGAAACTGTGACAATTATTCATAATTGAGCCATGTTGTATGCTATGATCCATTCTATTTCTTCACTTTTCCATTTCCATTGTAGTTAATAATTATCTGGAAAGACCAACAACCCAATAAAGAAACGGCCAAAGAACACAAACATTTCCCAGAGGGCGCCTGGGTGGCTCAGTCCTTGGGCGTCTGCCTTCGGCTCAGGTCATGATCCCCGGGTCCTGGGATCGAGCCCCACACTGGGCTCCCTGCTCTGGGGGAAGCCTGCTTCTCCCTCTCCCACTCCCCCTGCTTGTGTTCCCTCTCTCGCTGTCTCTCTCTGTCAAATAAATAAATAAAATATTTTTAAAAATAAAAATTAAAAAATAAACATTTCACAGAAAAGAAATGCAAATGGCTCTTAAATTTTTAAAAAGATGCTCAATCTCACACATAAGAGAAATGAAAATTAAAACTACATCGAGATGGCATTTCTCATTTATCCGCTTGGCGAAAATCCAGACGTTTACAATACAGTCTGTTACAGGGCTTCAGGGACAGGCGCTGTCGGCCTTGCCAGCGGGAGAGGCCCGGAGCCGTGAGCCACGATGACAAAGGCCAGTGTCCCCGGGCGGCGTCCGCACGCACCGGACGAGGGCGCACGTGCGCGGTGAGGCGCGGTGGCGGCGGCGCGCTGGGAGAAAGCCGAGGTCTTCCCCTGGACGGCTGGTCAACAGGCTGCTTGACGTCCTGGTGGCGAAACGCGAGGCCACCAGACGAAGGAAAGCGCAGCTCTCCATGGAAAGACCTCCAGGTTCCATTGTCAAGTGGACACAGCAAGGTGCAGGACACAAGAAAAGGGGCACCTGGCTGGCTCAGTAGGAACAGTGAGCGACTCTTGATCTTGGGGTCGTGAGTTCGAGCCCCACGATGGGTATAGAGATTAGTAAAAAAAAAAAAAAGAAAGAAAGGAAAGCAAGACAGAGAAGATAGCATATACATATGTATTTGTACCTTATTAAATCTTTGGAACACAGCAATGTGAAGATAGTTAACAGTACTGAACTGTGCACCTGAAAATGGTTGCAATGGCGATTTCATGTTAGGTGTTTTGGACCACAATTAAATATATATATATATACACACATACACACACACAGGAAGTATCCATGAGAAACTGACAAAAAATGGTTGCCTGTCTGGGGAGGAGACAGGGCGCACAGAATCCGTTATTTTGCCTTTTATGTCATTCTGATTTTTCAACCATGTGAATGTATTACCTATTCAAAGATGGATTTAAATTTAAAATATTGCCTGGATTGGAGCACCTGGGTGGCTCGGTTGGTTAAGTATCCAACTCTTGGTTTTCCACTCAGGTCATGATCTCATGGGGCCTGGGATGGAACCCCGCACCAGGCTCCGAGTTCATCACCACCATCATCATCATCATCACCCTCACTGGGCTCCACTCTCATCATCACCATCATCATCATCATCACTGACACCGGGCTCCAC
>NW_022589950.1:0-42328 GCF_004348235.1 Phoca vitulina
CCCATCCTGCCCCACCCCCTAAACTGCGACCCTTTCCTGACCCCCCCGGCCTCAGGCAGCCACAAATTGGAGGTGAAAGTGGGGGGGGACTCCATGCTTGCCCGGCTTCTTCGGAAAACCATTGGAGCCCTGAACACGTCCTCGGAGACAGGGGTGCAATCAAACAACATGGGTGAGCGACGCTGGAAGTCTGGGTCAGAGGAACGGAGGGCGGGGGCCAGGGTCTTTCCAAGGCGTGGCAAGAGGGGGCTCTGCATGCTGGGGTCGCAAGGATCAGAGCAGGAAGCGTCAGGTCGGACTCGAGTTGCTGGAAGATGACAGCCTTGGGTCCGAGGGCCGTAGGGACTGGGGCCTGGGGGTCCCAGTGCCCTAGAGCCACACTGTCCAACAGAACTTTCTTCCACATCCGAGCCGAGCAAACAGCCTCACGAGCCTGGTAGCTCCGGGCCGGAAGGGGCCACTCTGCAGGGAAAGGGGCAGGCAGGAGCAGAGCAGCCCGGGGGTGCCCTGACAGGCCCACCCCCCCGCAGCCTGCCTGCCCCAGCCCGTGAGCCTGGACGCCAGGGCTTACGTGAGAGCTGCCCTCCCCGTCGGCCTGCTGCTGTGTGTCTGTCTGCTCCAGGCCTTCGCCTACCGGCTCCGGAGGGTCATCGCTGCCTTCTACTTCCCCAAGGTGCTCCCTCCCCCAAGCTCGCAGGCCCGCACCCAGCACCCCCCCAGCCTGAGGGGCGCACTGTCATACCACTGACCCCTCTCCCTGGCCCCAGCGCGAGAAGAAGCGGATCCTGTTCCTCTACAATGACCTGCTGAGGAAGAGGGCAGCCTTTACGCAGCTGAGGAGGGCTGCCATCCTGAGGCGGGCACAGCAGCAGAAGGCCCCAGTAAGTCCAGGCCTCCTTCCCGTGGCTCCTGTGGCTGTGAGGGCCGCAGCAGGGGCCTCTCCTGTCAGTCCGTCCAGCCCCAGGGGCCCAGGCCTACGGAGCTCAGCGAGTTCTGACGGGATGCATGCCAAGCGCCCTGGTCATCCAGCTCCTGGGGGTCAGGGCTGCGTCCACCTCTGTCTCCCAGGATTCAGCCCAGCCCGAGACACTCAGTGGGCCATCAGGAAGCAGGCAGAAAAGGGAAGTCCGATTTGATATGGTCTGGCTAAAAGAAAGCAAGGGGGCTCCTTCAGAGACAAGGGACGGGAGGCAAGCCACAGGATCTACTGAGTGTCTTTGGGGGAGGCGGGGAGGCGGGTGGGCTGGGGGGTCTGGAAGGCACCATGAAGGGTCACATAGGATAAGGAAAAAGCACAGAGCCAGAAGAACCAGGTTCCAGTCCACACTTCCTCATTAAGCTGTGTGGCCTTGGCCACGGTCTTCACCAGACCTCAGTGTTTCCCTCTGACGGACAGGGAGCTTGGACAGATGTGTAAGGCCTGGTGCAAGGCGTGTGCAGAGATCAGCAACAGCGTGGCAGAGGCTGCTGGTGTCAGAGGGCCTGGGTTTGAGTCCTGGCTCCCTCCTTTATTGCCATGACAACTGCGATCTGGAGGACTGACTAAATGCTGGGCCTTGGTTTTCCCTTCTGTAACCGGGGTGAGCTGCTACTCCATTTGGTGGTTGTGGGGACTAAGGGAGTCTCACTCTTGTAGCGCAGGCATCTAGCAAGTTCCATGCACATACTAGTTGTCATCATGTGACCCTGGGCAAGTGACCGCCTTTCCAAGCATGTTTTCTCATCTGAAAGAGAAATGATGATAACAATGCCTGTCTTATGGGGTTACTGTTTGAGTGAGCTAATTTATTTACACTTTCTTAGTAGAGCATAGTACAGGACCCAACATTATTTAAAAAAAAAAAAAGAAAAAGAAAAGAATGGCAGCCATTCTTAATCAGCCCCAACAGAGCTCATGAAAGTGAGAGACCATCTTTGCTTGACTTTTCCTCCAGTGCCTAGATCCTCCACCCCATGACACAGAGAGGCTAAATGAGTATGAAAAAGTGAGCATACTGTGATTCCATGACCTGGTCGAGAAGGAAACTGGATTTGGGTAGGCAGGTGGAAAGATGAAGGGCATTCGTCCAAGCTAAGGGAACAGAATGTGCAAAGACTCACAGCCCAGAGGGAATGTCAAGGGCCGGGGCTAGTCTGAGAGGCTGGCACAGAGGATGCCAAGTTCAAGCTGGGGCAAGTTAGAGCAGAGGCTAGAAGGGGACCAGAGCGTGGAAGGCTCTGCAGGCCAAGGCCAGGAGTTCTGCCTTTGCAGTGGGGCCTCTGTAGTTTCGGTGGCCTGCAGAGAGGAATTCCTGGCAATTGTGGGGCGAGAGGGTGGGAGCACAGTGAACCAGACCTGTCATCAGGAATCGGGACCGGGGCCAGCCAGGTTTGACTGCTTACTCTCTGTGCGCCTTGGGGACTCGCTTACCCCTCCCGAGATTCCGCTTTCCCGCCAGTAAAGCGGAGAACACAGCAGTGATAATCTCGTACGCCCTACTGCCTTCCCCGCCCACCGTGAGAACCAGATAAGGTGGTTTACGGGGAAAGAACAGGTGGTGGCTGGGGGAAGGAGCGGAAGCTGCACCCCCATTCTCCATCACCGCGCCGGGGAGGGCCGCCCTCTACACCCGCTGCCCTAGCACCCCGGCCCCGCAGGGCGCCCAGCACGTGGGCGCGGACCCCTCGCAGCCCTCTCTCCCGCTCGCTCCCGGCAGCGCCACCGCCTGGCGGACGTCCTGCTCCGCCGCTGCCCGCTCCTGCGCCGCCGGTTGCGTGAGCGCTGCGTGGTGTGCCAGGCGCCCGGGACGCCAGAGGCCTACGTGTGCCCGACGCCGGACTGCGCGGCCGTGTACTGCCGGCCGTGCTGGGACGACATGCGGCGGCGGTGCCCCGCCTGCACCCCGCGCGAGGAGCTCTCGTCCTCCGCCTACAGCGACAGCAACGACGATGCCACCTACGCGGAGTGAGGGGGCGTCCTGTCCACCGGCTCCTCCGCGGTTAATAAAAGCCGGTACACTCCCCACGCCCGCGCTTCCCAGGGGTCTGACCGGCAGTCCGGAGACCGGGCCGCCGACGTGACGCGGGAGGGCAGCCGAGCTGCAGGGAAGGGGTCCGGCCCCGGGCCGGGTGGAGACGCGCCGCCCCAGCCGGTCGGTCCGGGCCTCGGCTCCCACCGCGCGCAGCAGCCGGAACGCCGCAGTGGCGAGCGGCGCGGGCCCGGGCCCTCCGGGGGCGGGGCCGCGGCCTCCACGGGGGCGGGGCCTGGCCGGGAGCCCCCGGGGCGGGGGCGGGACGGGGCGGGGCCTGGTGGCTGCTCGGCGCGGCGGGGTGCGCCAGGCAGACCCGGCCGCCGCGGCTCCTCGGCGCGCGGCCCAGCACCTGCTGCCCTCGCCCGGCCCGGGGCGCCGCTGCCATGCGGCTGGCGCTGCTCTGGGCCCTGGGGCTCCTGGGCGCAGGCAGCCCTCTGTCCCCCCGGCCGCTCCCAGATATAGGTGAGTGCCCGGCCCTCAGTGGGCGGGGGGTGGGGGGCGGAGAATGGACCGGGAGGAGGCGCAGGGAAGTCAGGAGGCACGGGGGTCGGCTGGAGACTCGGGGAGACCCCCAACCAGAGCGCGGCCCGCCCTAGTTCGCTGTCCTGGCTGAGGGCCCGGCGACTGGGCGATGGAGTGGAGAGAGGAGGGGGATGCCGCCCCCCCGCCCCGCGCGGTCATCCTCTGCTCGGTCCCCGCGGACACTAACAGGCTCCGGAGCCGGGCACCGAAGGCCCTGGCCCAGCGCCCCTCAGGATGGTGGGACAGGGTCGCACCTCCCCGGGACTGACGTCTTCGCTCCTCTGGGGCCTAGCTGACCGTTCCACCCGGTGCCAGAGCGCCGAGTGGTCAGGGCCGGTAGGGTTTGGCGGAGAGGATTCTTCCTGGGCCCCCTTCCCAGGCCTGAGCGGCCAACGCACCCCTCGCCCTGATGATGATGCCACCAGAAACCCGGCGCAGCGAGCGGGAGGGAGCGCGGGAGGAGCCAGGGGAGGGAGAACTGGCCAGGAAAGAGGCTGACACCGGACTCCTCCTTGGAACTTTCACTTCCCGCTGCTGTCTCGGGCCCGGGGCTGGAAGGGCAGGCGCGGGTGGGCTGGCCTCGGGAGAGAGGGCCATTGTGGGACGGGGGTGCTCAGGGAGGAAGCTGGGGGGCGGCGAGCGGGTGTGCCTGACTGGGTAGGGGGTGTTTAGGGAGGGGTGTTTGCACTGCGCACCCAGAAATGGGCGTTCCCGGCAGCTCCGCAGTGAGGACAGGGGAGGGCGGAGTGGGCACCGGGCCACAGGGCTTCGCCCAGGCCTGAGAGGGGGCGTTCCTAGGGGGGTGATTGCGAGGGAGTAGGAAAGGGAGCTCCCCGCCAGAACCTGGGATTGGCCTGGGGGGGGGGGGGCAGGGAGAGGCGAAGGCAGGACGTGCAAGGTGGGGTGCTGGGATGAAAGTTGGGAGCCGCAGAGAAGACCCTTCCCTTCGGGATTCTCCTTTAAGTCCCAGCATGCAATGCAGGAGTCCTTCAAGCAGAGAAGGGCCCGGGTGCCCAGTGGGCACCAGTGTGCCCAACGCTGGTGCCGGCTCTCTCAGCACCCTCTCGGGGTGTTCTGGGCGCCCTGCAGGTGGCACTGAGGAGGAGCGGGCACGGCCAGAAGGGGCCCTGCGTGGACCCTCGGAGCCCCAGATCCTTCCGGACATCCCGACACTCAGCCTCACAGAGGTGTTTCAGGTGAGCCGCCCTCTCCCCCCAAGTGAAGAAGCACACCCCTGCCACCCCACAGAGCCGTGTGTCTGAGCACAGGTGAGTGGACCCCCCCGCGCAGCGCGGCCATCCCAGGGCTGGCTGCCCCTCCTGCCGCAGGCCAGCACCTGGCTTCACTTATGCCCTCAACATCTGCCCCCGCGCCTGCCCCAGCCTCCGCCCCAGCTGGCTGTCCCGCTCCCCTGGGAAAACCCTGAGGCCAGACCTGCTTTCGGGGTCTCATTCTGTCCCTTTTCTCCCCAGGGGAGTGGGGGGCTTGGAGAAGGTCAGGGCCTCACCAAACACCCCCCATCCCCAATTCCAAAGCTGAGTCAGAGGAAGGGCTGGGGCCTGCACTGGGTCTTCCATGATGCTTCCTCTCTGGGCAGGAAGCCGAGAAGGGGCGGCTCAGATACCTTCCTTGACCTCCCCACACAACCCCCCAGAACAATGCCCCAGGCCGGGCAGGGCTTCCTGGCCCCTCCCTCGGGACCCCCCCACCCCCACCAGTGATCTAATCGTTGGTGCTCTCCGAAGGGCCTGAGGTTTTCTGGTTAGAGAGGATAGGCATTTCGGGCAGGGCCAGGGAGGTGACAGGCCCTCTGCTGCCCACAGACCAAACTGCCTGAGGCCTTGCGGATCCAGTTGGAATTGGATGGTGAGAGTCATGTTCTGGAGCTGCTACGGAACAGGTAACAACACTAGTGGTCCCGTTAGTAATGTGGATAACGTGGCGGACAGCCATACAGCACTGACTAGTGCTTGAACTCATAACAACCTACAGGGCAGGTACTATTCGCTATTACTGTCCTCGTTTTATATATGAAGAAGTCAAGGCACAGAGAGGCTAACTAACTTGCCCAAGGTCACACAGCTAGGATGCAGTAAAAGCCAGATTAGAACACAGAGAGCTGGGCAGAGTTTGTGACCCAACCACTATACTCTGCTGCCTCTGGGGGAAGCCCGGCCCCCAGCCACCCCTCTACCACCTCCCAGGCCCGCAGGCCGTTCCTGCACCCCCCAGGGAGGTAACTGTCACCGCCTTGCTTTTTCTTCCCAGGGAGCTAGTCCCAGGCCGCCCGAGCCTGATGTGGTACCAGCCTGATGGAACCCGTGTGGTCAGTGTGGGACACACTCTGGTGAGTCTTATGCCCTGTTTCTGGCCTGAGGGAAGAAGGCAGGGGCCACCTGGAGGGTGCCATCCCTACAGGACGTGGGAGGACACTGCATCTCTTCACCAGCAGGCCAGCCTCCTGGTCTCCAGCCTGGCCTTCAAGGTAGCACTGCTCTTTCTCTGCTGTAGGAGAACTGCTGCTACCAGGGAGCGGTGCAGGGCCGCGTGGGCTCCCGGGTCTCTGTGTGCACCTGCTCGGGGCTCAGGTACCTGGAGTGCGCCCCATGTGGGTGGGGACAGTGAGGGTGCGTGAGGCATGGAGCTGAGAGGCTTTCTGACTTGCTGGACCTTCCCAGGGGGCTGGTGATCCTGTCCCCAGAGAGAAGCTACACCTTAGACCTGGAGCCTGGGGACCTTCGGGCCCCCCCGAATATCTCCCGGATCCGAGACCTCTTCCTGCCAGGCCACACTTGTGCCCTGCGCTGGCGTGCGTCTGTGCCCACCCAGGCTGCCCTGGAGCCACCCCGGGGAAGGCCCCGCAGCCACACGCATCGGGTGAGGATGAACAGCGGGCTCTCGTTGTCCCCGAGGGCCAGGCCCCAGACCCTCTGAGCCCTGTGTTCCCAGAACCTTCTGAGGAGCAACTGTCCACACCCCTGTGTGAACATAATCTCCTTTCCTCTTCCCAACAATGCTGGGAGGTATGTCCTATCAGTAGCTCCATTTTAGTGAGAACACTGGCTCGGAGAGGTTAGTGACTTGCCCAAAGTCATTCAACTAGTGACTGATATATCCAGGATTTACATGCAGGTACTTGACCCAAACTCCACATCTGTCAGAAGATCCCCAAACGCAGAGAGCGCTCACTTGGCTAGAGATAATACAGTTACCAGTCCTAAAGCAATATGAGTCCAATCTCCTGATTTATAAAACGGGGATGATAGGGGCGCCTGGGTGGCTCAGTCGTTAAGCGTCTGCCTTCGGCTCAGGTCGTGATCCCAGGGTCCTGGGATAGAGTCCCGCATAGTGTCAGGCTCTGTGCCCAGTGGGGAGTCTGCTTCTCCCTCTCCCTCTGTCCCTTCCCCTGCTTGTGCTCTCTCGCTGTCTCGCTTTCTCTCTGTCTCAAATAAATAAATAAAATCTTAAAAAAAAAAAAAAAACAGGGATAATAAAACTACTTACCTTTCAGGGTTATTGTGGAGATTAACTGAATCTATTTATCTATCCATATGCACAGTGCTTAGAAGTGTGCCTAAAGTGTGATAAGTATATGATGGTGTTATTTTTTAATTTATTTTTTAAACCTTATTTATTTATTTTTTAGTAATCTCTACACCCACTGTGGGGCTCGAACTCACAACCCCGAGACCAAGAGTCACACGCTCTACCAACTGAGCCAGTCAGGTGCCCCTATTGTCTTCTTTTTAATTTGGAAAAGGCACTGAATTTGGAGTTAGAAAGCAGGCTCTACTCCCAGCCACGTGACCTACTCCTGGGTCCACCTTGGGCAAGTCACTGGCCTCGCGGGCTCTCAGTGGCTCATCTGTAAAATGGGCTCTGCTCCCCTCCGGCCGGCCGCCCAGGGTGGGCGTGGACGCGGTTCCTGCAGCCCCGTGCGGCTGCCGGCCGTGAGTGCTGGGCCTGATGCTCCTTCCTCCGCCCACAGCGGCGGCGGGATGTGGTGACAGAGCCCAAGACCGTCGAGCTGGTGATCGTGGCCGACCACGCGGAGGTGAGCTGGCCCACGCGCGTTCCCTCCGGCCCCCACCCGCCTTGCTGCTTCTCCTGCTCACTTCTCGGGCCCGCAGGTCCAGAGGTACCCGGACTCCCAGCACCTGCTGAACCGCATGCTGAAAGTGACCCTCCTCCTGGACACCGTGAGTGCTGGGCGGGGCAGCGCCCTGACGGCCCTCTGGCCGTCGGAGCCCATCTCCTGAGCCCCAGTTCTTTCAGTTCTTCCGGCCCCTGAATGTGCGGGTGGTGCTCGTGGGCCTGGAGGCCTGGACCCAGCGGGACCTGGTGGAGATAAGCCAGGACCCAGGTCTCACGCTAGACAGGTTCCTCCACTGGCGCCGGAGAGATCTGCTGCCTCGACTGCACCACGACAGCGCCCAGCTGGTGACGTAAGCCCCCCGCCCGGGCTCTGCTCTGGCCTGGCCAGGGTCACACCCCCTCCCTATCTGAGGCCCTGAAGCTCTGGACCCCTTGGCTTTGGCCTGACTTTGGCCTCACAATCCCACAGCGCTACTTCATTCTCTGGGCCCACGGTGGGCATGGCCATTCAGAACTCCATCTGTTCTGACTTCTCCGGAGGTGTGAACATGGTGAGCTATTTCAGGTCTCCTCCCTATTCCCAGTTCAGTTCCTCCCCACTGGAGGGCCGCTGATTCACTGAAAGCCCTACAAAGTTACCAACCCCAGAGCTGTGGGCATGGGGGCAGGGCTGTATGACACGTGGCCTCTGCGGTCGTGGCACCCTCTCCTGTGGCCAGCTCACCGCTTTACTGGTCTTCACCTATTTCCTGGGGGAGGAGGGGGTAGCCGAGCCCAAAGAAGAGAGGCGAGTGCCCAGGGCCACACAGTAAGGGAGGGGCACAGAGCTGAGCGAGCCCCCGGTTTCCTGCCACCCAGGCCTGGGCTCTCCTCCTACTTTAGAAGCAATTAAGGAGGGAGGCGGTGCTGAGCGCCCCGGAGGTCAGATGAGGAGAGAACAGGAGCAGTCAGGCTGCTGCTGGACCTGGGGTGTCCCCTCCCCAATGCCAGGACCACTCCACCAGTGTCCTGGGAGTTGCATCTTCCATAGCTCACGAGTTGGGCCACAGCCTGGGCCTGGACCACGACTTGCGCGGGCACAGCTGTCCCTGCCCAGGGCCGGCCCCTGCCAAGAGCTGCATCATGGAGGCCTCCACGGAGTGAGTCCCTGCAGGGGGGCGGGGGGGGGGGGGGGGGGGGCAGGGCCCGAGGCCGCCCGCAGCCCCAACCTTTCTTGCCACGGTCCCCAGCTTCCTGCCGGGCCTGAACTTCAGCAACTGCAGCCGGCAGGCCCTGGAGAAAGCCCTGCTGGAAGGGATGGGCAGCTGCCTCTTTGAACGGCTGCCCAGCCTGCCCTCTCTGGCCACTGTCTGCGGGAATAAGCTGGTGGAGCCCGGCGAGCAGTGTGACTGCGGCTTCCCGGATGTGAGCCCCTCCCCCCAAGCCTGGCCCCACCCCTCCTGGGCCCTCACCCCGGGTCGCCGCCCCTCCGCGAGCGTCCGAGCCTCCCCTCTCCGCAGCTCCCCCTCTGTCTGCGGGGACAGCACAGGCCGTGCGGGCCTCCAGCTTCTACTTGCTATGTGCGTCCTCGGAGAGCAGGGGTGGGGCGGGCTCTCAGGCCTGGCCCTCTCCAACTCGGGGTCCCCCTGCCCTCAGGACTGCACCGACCCCTGCTGTGACTACGTCAGCTGCCAACTGAGGCCCGGGGCGCGGTGCGCGTCCGACGGGCTCTGCTGTCACAACTGCCAGGTGGGCGCCGACGGGACCCTCCAGCCACCCACCGCTCACCCGCCGGGGCTCGGGGCGGAAAGGTCTTTTGGGGGGACCCGCCCAGCACCCACACCGATGCTCCCTCGCCCCGCAGCTGCGCCCGGCCGGCGGGCAGTGCCGCCCGTCCAGAGGGGACTGCGACTTACCCGAGTTCTGCTCAGGAGACAGCCCGCAGTGCCCTCCCGACGTCAGCCTGGGAGACGGCGAGCCGTGCGCGGGGGGCCAGGCCGTGTGCGTGCGGGGCCGTTGCGCCTCGTACGCCCAGCAGTGCCAGGCTCTCTGGGGACCTGGGGCCCGGCCCGCCTCGCCGCTTTGCCTCCTTGCTGCCAACACTCGAGGGGATGCCTTTGGGAGCTGTGGGCGCAGCCCTAATGGCAGCTACGTGTCCTGTGCCCCTAAGTAAGTGAGGAGCCGGGGGTCCCCTCTGGGTTTGTGGGAGCCTTGGCCTGACCCCGCACCTCCTCCCTCGTTACCTCAGAGACGCCATCTGCGGGCAGCTCCAGTGCCAGGGCGGGCAGGCCCAGCCTCTGCTCGGCTCAGCCCGGGGTCTGCGCTGGGAGGTGCTAGAAGCCAACGGGACCCAGCTGAAGCTGAATTGCAGCTGGGTCCACCTGGACCTGGGCGACGACGTGGCCCAGCCCCTGCTGACTCTGCCTGGCACGGCCTGCGGTCCTGACCTGGTGAGCGGTCCCAGCGGGCAAGGCCAGAGGGAGGGCCGTGTGCACGAGCAGCGCCCAGGCCTCAGGGTCCACCAGTGTAAAAGGCAGACTCTCGGGGGGGGGGGGGGGGTCAGAGTCACACTGCCGACTGAACAGCGTCCTGCCATCCTGGCAGCCTCGGTTTCCCCCTCTGTAAGGGCAGGGCTGTGGCCTGCCAGTGCCTGTGACGCTTGGTGAGGCTGTGACCTTGGTTCTCTCCCCACCCCCCACCCCCGGCCAGGTGTGCATTGACCGCCGGTGCCAGCCCGTGGACGTCCTGCGAGCCCAGGAATGTCGAAGCAAATGCCACGGACACGGGGTGAGCGGGCGTGGCGGACACGGAAGGGGACAGGGAGCCTCCGGGGGGCAGACAGGAGGGCGTGGGGAACACACACACCTAGGTTCTAATCCTCGCTCTACTCCTTCCTAGCTGGGTAGCCGGGGGCACATTATTAACCACTCTGAGCTCAGTTTCCTCAGCCACCCAGTGGGCGTCCTGGGGTCCAGGAGATGAGGACGAGAGGGTCTCACACAGTGCCAGCGTGGAGAAGGTGCTCACGGGCTCGTTCGGTTTCATTTCCTCGGCCATGGACACAGGCTCCATCTCTCCACCCCATCATCCCCAGCATACCTTCCAACTGTGGACAGAGGAGATCCTGAAACGCTGGGGGCAGGGAAATGCGGCCCCAGAGTGTAGGGCCCCTCATCGCTCAACCTCTATTCCCTAGGTCTGCGACAGCAAAGGACATTGCCACTGTGAGGCGGGCTGGGCCGCCCCTGACTGCACCACCCGCGTCAGAGGTAGCTGGGGGCAGCGGGCAGGGGCAGCTGGGAGGGCATCGTGGCTCACCCTTTACCACCCCCCCTTCCTCTGACCCCTTCCCGTTCTCTGATCACTTCACCTCCGTCCCCGCCCTCCACCCCTTCCTGGGTGTGGGATTCTTAGCCCTGCCCACCTTCAAACCTGCCCTCACCCCACAGCAACCAGCCCCCTGACCACAGGGCTGCCCCTCAGCCTCCTGCTGTTGGTGGTCCTGCTGCTGCTGGGGGCCGCCTACCGGCACCGCGCCCGCCTACGTCAACGGCTCTGTCAGCTCAAGGGACCCAGCTGCCAGTACAGGTACGGACCCCCTTGCCCCCAGCTCGCTCGACGGCTCTGCTGAAGACGGCTCTGCGGTCCTGTCCCCAGTCCCGCTGCAGTGCCGGACACCGGGCTCTGCCCCCAGCCCCTTGGGCCAGCCCACGCACGCCTCGCTCCCCTCCACGTGCCCTGTCACTCCTCACCTCACACCCAGACCCACGGAGGGCAGCTGGGGAGCCAGGGCCACCTCTGCCCAGGAGCCCTGTGCTGAGTAGGTGGGGCCCTCCCTCAAGCCCCTCAGCCCCCCCCCCCACTTCTCACTGGGCCTCAACCACACTCGAGCTGCTCTCCAAGGGGCTGCAAAGGGTCAACCCTACTCAAGGGTTGCGTGTGGGTGGAGAGCATGGTCTGACGCTGGGCCCTCTCCCTCCTTGCTTTTCTTCACGTCCAGGGCAGCCCAGTCTGGTCCCCCAGAACGCCCAGGACCCCCGCAGAGCGTCCTGCTGATGCCAGGGGCCAAGGTAAGTCATGCATACCAGGGGAGAGAGGCCCCACCTTGCCCAGGCATCCAGCGTGGGCCCTGGGGTGTGGGCACTGAAGGCCCTAGACTCAGAGAAAGACTCCCATTGCCCACGAGTCAGTCAGAGGAGTCGGGGCCAGCCCTCCCCTACGCTCCCCTGGCTGCAGGCCCAGAAGCAGAGTCCAGCCTGGACTGGGGAGGGACATCACCTAGAGGAGGGCCAAGCTGGTGGTTCTGAGAGGTGGGTCTGCTGGTGCTCCCAGCAGGGGCCCCTGGAGGACAAGGTGGGTGGTGCTCAGAAATGGCCTTCAGGCGCCATGACCTGATGAGGCCCAGGTCACCATGTGTGGAAGGCTGGCGAGTGCCCCGCAAGCCCCTGGAGCTGATGACAGGGGTGTGTGTGGAGGTGGTCCGCATGCTCACTCTGCCACTTGTCGCCCCCTCTGCATGCAGCCAAGCAACTGCATGCGCGGCCCCCCCACTGTCCCTGGGGCCCTGGCAGCCCCTCCCCAGGCACTAACCCCTCTCTGCCCACATCTGTGTCCGTGCTCCCTCTCCCCGACCCCACCCACCCCGATCCCGCTGTCTGCTCCCCATGCTCTCTCAGCAGGCCAGTATTCTTGGCTTCCCGGCACCCCCCTCCCGGCCGCTGCCTCCCGACCCTGTGCCCAAGAGACTCCAGGTAAATCCGGGCCAGGCCCCGCCCTGGCCCAGGGCAGGTGGGAGGCTTGGTGCCCCACTGCAGTTCTCACCCCTGTTCCCTGCCAGTGGCGCTCTTCATTAGGGGACCAGGGTGCCCCTCAGCCTTCAGACACTCTGAGCCCCAGCAGCCGCAAAGGGTGAGCCTCCTGCCTTGGTTTCTACCACCACCTGGTGGTCAGTGGCAGGACTGCAGCTGGCCTGGGACACCACTGTGACCCATACCTTCCTCCCCTGAGGCTTCTGCGGGCAGGCGCCCAAGCCCTGTGCGCATGTCCCCATTCTCACCTGCCCCCTGGCTGACTTTGCATGTTGAACTGAAGCCCTGGAGAGAACCACTGCATGCCCGCTGGCCCCTGGCTGTGCTCACAGCGCTGCCCCTCTCTCTGTTCAGGCTGAGCTGGCTGACCGGCCCAATCCCCCCACCCGCCCTCTGCCCGCCGACCCGGTGGTGAGGCACCCGAAGGTAACATGTGGGGAGAGAAGGGTGCAGCCTCTCCCCCACCCAGGGCTGTGGTGCTAATAGCCCTGGCAGTCGTGGCCATGGTGAGATGCCCCCTCTGTGCATGAGGACACATACCCTGGTGTCCTTTAACGGTGACAGGTTGGTTTGGAACCAAGGTGACCTCTGGAGCCGGCCCCACAAGCTGGTGCTCCCCAGCAACAGGGGTGGGCAACACGACACCCCCTCCCAAGCCAGCCTCCCGCTTTCTTTCTCAGTCTCAGGGGCCTGCCAAGCCCCCACCCCCGAGGAAGCCGCTGCCAGCCAACCCCCAGGGCCGGCGCCCTTCGGGTGACCTGCCTGACCCAGGAGCTGGAATCCCGCCCCTAGTGGTACCGTCCAGGTGGGTGCGGGGGATGCCAGCGCCGGGCGAATGGTCTGGGGAAAGGGGGACCTCTGACCTTTTTTTTCTCGATTTCCCGCACCCCAGGCCTGCGCCGCCGCCCCCAGCAGCGTCCTCGCTCTACCTCTGACCTCTGCTGAGGTTCCGCTGCCTGCAAGCCGGACTTAGGACTTCAAGAGGCGGACTGGCCCCTGGAGTCCCGCGCGATGACTGAAGGAGCCGGAGCCTGGGCACGGCGGAGCGGGCAGCCTAAGACTGCGGGCACCTCCACGCGCCGACGAGCAGCACCCTAGGGACCCGCCAGGCAGTTGCAGCTGGGGGTGGGAAGGGGCTGGGCGCCGTCCTGGCCTGAGGGAGGTGCACACAGCCTGTCCCTGCTCTGGTGCAATAAACCTGAGGTCTGGGGAGCGTGCCTCGGACTTTGTCTGCTCGGGGAAGGCCCGGTCGCCCTGCTGCGGTTCCAGGTCTGGCCGCCAGGAGGCGCTGCCGCCTCGGACGTAGGCGGGCTCTGGAGGGCGAAGAGTCCCAGGCTGGGTCAGCGTGTGTGTCCCCGGGATGCTCGCGGCTGGTTTCTGCCCAGTCTGGGATGACCCTGCGCAATCCAGTATCCAGGGAGTTGTAAATCCCCGTGCCGCCCCCCGTCGCCAAGTCCTTGCGCCCAAGTGTGCGCGGCCCCCAGAGGCGGCTATCCACGAACCGGCCCAGCTGTTGGACCCGCCGTCCCCACCCTCTGACCAGTAGCTGGGAAAAGTGGATCTGGCTGGTGTTCTCAGAGCCCTGGAGCCGGGGCGGAGCGGGGCGGCGGCTCCCACGGTCCCAAGGCCGTGCACCTGCCTCCTTCCCCTCCCCTGCCCCACCTGAGGGCTTGGGAACAAAGGTGCTTTGTACAGGACGCAACCACCTCATTATTTCGACTTCGGGAATGGGGCCGCGTGGGCCCCCAGCCCAGAATGAAGGTGTGGGGCGTAAAGGGACAGGCGCCAACCCCAAGGTGGGCACTAAGGCTCCGTAAGGGGGAGGGGAGGGAGAGGGGGAGGGGCGATCTGTCGCAGGAGGCGATCTGTCCCTTCCACTCCGCGCTATCCCTGAATAGGCAAAAAGGGGCAACATGCTAAGGTGGAGCTGGACGGGCTTCGTGGGTCCTCGCCCGTGCCTCACTTTTTCCTCTTTCTGGCCAAAGGCCGTGTGCTCCTATTTAAATCCTCCCAATTTGTAATAAGGCTTCCTACCTACCCGGTACTAACGCAGACACGAAAGACGCGACCTCCCTAAAACGAACTCCCCGACCGTGGACTGCGTCGCCCCTCCCGCCCCCTCGCGTCACGGTGCAGACCCGGTGGGAGCGCGGCGAGCCTGGCGCGCGCCTCGGCGCACACAGGGTTAACAGGAGTTGGCTCCGAGCGCGGAGGCGGGGGTGCGCCCCCATTGGTGGAAAGTTACCCGGAGGCGTGGCCTGCGAGTCTCTGCACCCCACCCCCAGTTCCGCACCCCCCCTCCCTCCACTTTGTACCTTTCTCGCGGCGGCAGAGAAGCGGGCCGGGACCGGCCGGACCAGACCAGAGCGGACCCCGGGGGCGATGCGGCTGCTGCCCCTGCTGCGGACTGTCCTCTGGGCCGCGCTCCTCAGCTCCCCGCTGCGAGGGGGCTCCGGCCTCCGCCACGCTGTCTACTGGAACTCCAGTAACCCCAGGTAGCCGGGCCGAACCCGGCCGACTGCGGCCCGGGCCTGCGCGCTCCCGGGCCGGGCGCGCGCCCCACTCTCGCTCTGTGCGCGGCGCCGCCTGGCCCGGGCCGCGCGCCGGGGCTCCTTTGTTTGAGCCGGCGGGGGAGGGGGAGGGGAGGGGCGAGGCGCGCCCGGGGCTCCCCCCCGCCCGCACGTGTTGGGGGGCGGGCGGAGGACCCCCAGCTCTGAAGGCGGAAGGTGGGATCTCGGAGCCGGGGGCCCCCCGGCCTGCGCTCCGAGCCCCGCCCCCTCGCTTTTCCCTTCTCTCCTGCTGTTCCCCTGCACCTCCGAGCTGGGGCGGGCGGTCTGGAGAGGGAGGGAGGGGGCTTCACGCTTGAGAAAGAGCGTGGTTTACTCTCCTGCTCGCTTGGCCTCCTGAGCTCATTCACTATCTCTGCGTTCATCTCCGTCATTCTGGGTCCTTCTATTTCTGTCCATTCTCGGCCCTGCCCTTCCAGCTGAATCACCTTCGGGCAAGTCGTTTGACTCCCTAACCTCAGTTATCTCATCTGTAAAATGGGCTAATAACACCTGGTACCCTGGGAAATCAGGCGGGCTGACCGAGGTCACGTGTGTGGAAGAGGTGCGGGCTGTAGATACAAATTATTCTTTCTTCCGAGCCTTTGAACCTCGGTATTTTTTACTGTTTGCATTTTCTTCCCCAGTTCTCCCTGTCTCTCTGCTTTCTCCATCTGTTTGCCTTTCTGATTTTCTACTTGAGACAATCTGTGACTCTGTTCATTTGTTCACTCACCAACATTTGTTACGCAGGACGTGTGCTAGGATGCTGGATATAGAGAGAGAAGACCTCAGCTCTGGCCTCTGGGAGCCCGGAGACCCCCGGGGAGGGCAGGCATCAAGACAGGTCATTAGGATGCTGGCACCACGTGATGACAGCTATTGTCCTCCCAGTTCCGAAGCCCTCTCTGTTCCAGACCAGTGCCTCTGAATCACTTGCAGAACTTGTTAGGAATTCAGGTTCCTAGCCCCCAGCCCTGAGGTTTCTGGCCTGTTCATTCAATCTGCAAATATTTATTAAGTGTTTGGGCAGGACACTTTTCCAGGCACTGGGGATGCTGCAGAAATCATACCAAGGCCCAGCTTGTGTTTGAGTGGGTCTGAGCTGAGCCCGGGAATCTGCATTTCTGATCAGAACTCCAAATGCAGGTGGTCCTTAGACCACCCATTGAGGGATAGTTAGAGGCCTTTCATCCGTCACGCTAGACTGTGTGGATGGTCAGGAAGGGGGAAAGTGGTTCACAGTGTATAATGCCGTGGGGGCAGCCTGTCCCAGCCCTTCCCGCCTGTCCTGGCTCCCACAGGCAGCTCCCAAGAGGTAGGGAAGGGAGTCCTGAGTAGGCCAAAGATGAGTTGATATCTGGAGGGGCCTCCCCCACCCACAGCCTATTCCTCCTTCCTTCCTTCCTTCCTTCCTTCCTTCCTTCCTTCCTTCCTTCCTTCCTTCCTTCCTTCTTTTCTTCCTTCCTTCTTTCCTTTCACTGTGACATTCTTCTCAGTATTGCACTGAGATCCGGAAAGCTGTCTTCCTCTCTCTGCCTCTGCTGATGAGGATACGGTTCCTGGCGTCCATGTCTGCAGCCGTGACTGTGCCGTGGGCCCAGATTTGTACCCCTCGTCTCTGCGCCCCAGCTTCTTAGCACCTGACATGTACCAAGTGCAGAGTGCTCTGCCAGGCCCTCTGTTGGGCACTGGGGCTGGAGAGCTGGTGGCAGCTCCAGCCTGAAAATGTAGGGTCTGGAGAGAGGCCGTCTCAGGCTTGAGCACATGGTTATGGGCACCGCCGTCCCTTCAGCCGTCCCTTCACCTCTCGATACCTGCAAACTGGTGACCGCCCCGCCCCCCCACCCCTTGACTCTGTCTCTCAAGAGTTGTCGGGTTGGGAAACGCGGGCCTTGCTGAGCTGCTCCCTCTCCAGTGGGTGGGGGAGAGGCCGGAAGGGACCACCGGGACCCTCGTGCCCCTTCAGCCCGCCCCCGCCCGATGCCTGCAGGCTGCTTGGAGGAGACGCCGTGGTGAAGCTGGAGCTCAACGATTACCTAGACATCTTCTGCCCGCACTATGAGGGGCCAGGGCCCCCTGACGGCCCCGAGACGTTCGCTTTATACATGGTGGAGCGGCCAGGCTATGAGGCCTGCCAGGCCCAGGGGCCAGGAGCCTTCAAGCGCTGGGAGTGCGCCCTCCCCTTCGCTCCCTTTGGCCCGGTTCGATTCTCTGAGAAGATTCAGCGCTTCACACCCTTCTCCCTCGGCTTTGAGTTCTTGCCTGGAGAGACCTACTACTACATCTGTGAGTGAGGAGGGGCACGCTGGCTGTGCCGGGCGGGGGGGGCATCCTGCCATCGCCACAGGTGGGCAGAGGGCCTGAGGTGGGGCCTGGGAATGAAGAGGGGGGACCTGAGTCTAATACTGAGTAGGGGGACATCTAGGGGAGTCTGTAGAGAGGAGGAGAAAGCAAGAGGAGCTAGGAAAGGGGCCGTGGTGGCAGGCACGGCCGGGGCCTGGCACCAGGGTGGGGACCAAAGGTGAGGGGAAGCTCTCCAGGGAACCGCAGGGAAGACGAACGGGAAGGGTCTGAAGGCGTCTGGGGCGTGCAAGCTAGCCTGTGCTAACTTCTTCCTCCCAATTTCCCACCACCCAGCGGTACCAACTCCCGAGAGTTCTGGCAAGTGCTTGAGGCTCCAGGTGTCCGTCTGCTGCCAGGAGAGCAGTAAGTGGGTCGGGGTGCGGGGGGCCACCCTTCTGGTGGGTGTGGGGTCGCTGGAGCGAGGGAAGCGGTGGGGAGAGTCTGGGAGCATCAGACCCTGAGGGGTCCAGGTGGGGCTTTTAGCTGTGGCCTCTGATCCCCCATTTCTCTGTGTGGGTGCTTCCACTCTGCCCCTTTATGCTGGGCCAAGGAGATGGCATCTCCAGGGCAGTGTCCTCCGAGGCCTCAGCCGTGGTGGGCTGGGAGTGAAGAGGCCAGGGGCAGGGCAGGAAGGAGGCTGCTGAAGGGGAGGGTCCCTCAGTGCTGCCCTCCCTCACAGAGTCGGAGTCAGCCCATCCTGTTGGAAGCCCAGGAGAGAGCGGCACATCAGGGTGGCGAGGGGGAGGTGCTCTCAGCCCCCTCTGTCTCTTGCTGCTGTTCCTGCTGCCAATTCTGCGCCTCCTGCGAGTTCTCTGAGCCAAGCAGACCCCTCCTGCTACGCCCAGGAGCCAGAGCCCTCCCGAGACTCCCTGGAGGAGGGGCCCCTGCCTCTCGAACTGGGAGCAGTCAAGCCAGCCAGACCAACGGAAGAGTGACGGGGAGGTCAGAGGGTCTGAGGTGACCCTTCCAGGGGCTGGCCCCTCATCACAGGCCGAAGGGGAGCTGCATACAGCCCTGGGCACCCTGGAGCCCAGGCAAGGCAAACGTAGGGTCTCCGTCAGCTGCTTTGACGTTCTCATCCTGTCCCCCCCCAGAAAGACTGGGATTTGGTGGGATTGAATCCTTGAGTCTGTTGGGGCCGAGACCGAAGACCTGGGGACAGGTGGATTGCCAGACCAGGGCAAGGGAGAAGGCCTGCCATTTGTGCCCAGTACCCTGTGGGCCTCTTCCCTGGGGCAGCATCTTCCCCTCCCCAGGGGGTCACTCACTTGTCTTCTATGAAGACGGACTTGCTATGAGGTTGAATATCATGCCAGTTTGTATTTTTATAAGTGTCCGGACCAAATCCTCAATAAACCACCCAACTTGCGGTTGCTCTCCCCCATCTACCACCCTCTGGCTCCTTCCGTGACCCCAGGACGCCCCGCAGCCTCTGCTCTCAGCTTCACTTGGCCTGACCTCCATGTCAGCTCCGCCCAGGCCATCCCTTCCGGGCAGCAGGCCGTGGGCACCCCTCTGGGCGGCGTGCGGTGGGTACCAGTGGCCCCCTCTCCCACCTCCCTAGCAGGCTTCCTGAGCTGAGGAGGGGGCAGATGCTCCGGACAGCCCATCCACTTGGGGCGGTGCCCAAGCCCTGGTAGCACCAAGCAGGGCGTTGGGGCAAACGCCAGGGCCGCGAGAGCAGTTCCGAATGCCTGGGTCCCTGCGAGCCGGGCCTGCTTCCCCCTCCCCAGGGGCAGTCTGGGCGGTGCCTGGTCTAGAACTGGGAAGGTGGGGTCAGATCAAAGCCTCCTTCCCCAGCGGCTTCTTTGTTCTTCGCTTTTATAAGGAGGAGGGGGTGGGGCCGAGGAGGGAGGGCCCCCTTTGCTCCCAGCCCCACACTGTCTCTACCCCCTCTGGCAGGCGAGGCTACGATCCACCCCCCCCCCCAGCCCCACCAGGGCCCTCTTTCTGAACGGTGTCCTCGGTGGAGCCGGGGTGAGGGGTGCCCCTCCCCCCGCCGCCCTGCCCCACCCGCCCCGGTGCCCCGCGGCTCCCACTGGCACCGTGCCGGCCCGCCTGGCACCGAGCCAGCGATCGATAGGTGGACGTTGTGCTGATTAGCTCGGCCCGGCTGCGGCAGCGGGAGGCGGCGTGTGAAGCCGCGGGGGGCGGGAGACTGACAGACGCCGGAACCGGGGCTCCGGCCCCTCCCCCACCCTGCACGCCCGTCAGACCCGCTCGCGCTCGCTCGTCCCACTGCTCTGCCCGAGGGCGGAGGGCGGCACCGCGGGCGGAGCCGACGCGACTCGACCCCTTCGCCCGTTCGAGGCCGGGGTCGGAAAAGGCCGCGTCTGTGGGTGCGCGTGTCCGCGCGTCCGCGCCCTCGGGCCCCCCCGCGCTCTCCAGCGGACGCCGAGGGCCCGGGGCGCCCGGCGGGCGGCGTCTGAGCTCGAGCGTGAGCTGCGGCCCGGCCTTCTGGTCCCGGGTTCGAGTGGCGTCTCCCCTGTCACCCAGGAGGGGGTCCTGTGTCGCCGTGGAAACCGAGGGCACTGCTGCCTCCTGCACCCCCCCCCGAAGCCGTAGGCGAGGTGCGCGGGGCGACTGGTGACTAGGCCCTGCCCTCCACTGACGACGGTGGGGGGCTCACCCCGACGCCCCACGCCCCCCTCGCCCACCCCGCCGGCGCGCTCGCTGCCTAGTGCCAGAGCAGGCGGGCACTCGGACGTGCGCCCTGGCCGGCCGCCGGCTCCCCGCAGGTGACTGAGCGGACGCCTCGGCGGCAGGGCATCGGTGCGAGGGTCGCAGACTCCCGCCGCCCGCCCTCTCCTCACACCCGGCCCTGCGCGTTCAGCCGGGCCAGCCCCGGGGCGCGCCCCCCCGAGGGCCAGGTCCGCTCCCGGGGCCGAGGCGGGCTGAAGGTGCGGGGCGGCCTTCCGCGACTGGGCCCGACCCAGGAGAAGGCCTCGAGGCGCGTTCCGGGGCGCGGTTCCAGGAGGCTGGGCAGGCCTGTGAGTTTTGGGGCGTCACCGATCTCCCCTAAACTCGGCGGCGCTAGACGGCCCAAGGTGGGGCCCTCAATTCGCTAGTCCCGCCCTAGTCTCTCCCCAGCAGATGCGAAAACTGGTCATCTTTGCCTCACCCTGTCTCGTCGTCCCAAGAGCCTGAAAGACTCTGCGACCTGGGTCCTGCCCCAACCCCATTTGCGGGGTTGCAAACCACCCTCTTTCTCTAGAAGCTAAACCCTGAAGCTTTGGTCTTTTTATGATGTGACCCCTCTCTCTTCTCTTTCAGTAGTTCGTTCCTTCCTTTGCTTATTCATTCATTCATCACATCGGGAGCTCCCAGCGCGCCCTTCTTTCAGCGGGCCACGGCAGCTGGGGTCGTCGGGGGATTCCCAGCCGTGACGCAGTTGGAGAGGGCCACTCTGGCTTCCAAATAGCCAACTGAATCCCGGGCCCTGGGGCATGAGGTCATCAGCGGTGATGCCCATTGGTTCAGGCCTGGACGTGGGGAGGGGGTCCCCATAGCAACCGACGGTGCGTCCGACCGTAACCTGGAGAGTGGTCGTTGCTTGAGCTCCAGGGGCAGCTTGGGTGGCTGTTTGGGTTGGGGGCGGGGAGACTGGATGGAGCTCAGCTTCCCAGGTCCCGGCGCCCTACCCAAGCAAGCTCTTATCATTCTCGAGATCCTTTTTCTCACTTCAAGTAATGGTCAGTGCCACTTACCCCAGGAACGTTAGGGGAGGAGTACTGGCAACAGCGCTGGGGTCCTGGGTGCCCGGCCTCCGCCACATGGAATGCTAATTCTGAGATCCTCCTGGTCTTCTGCATATCGTCTGCATCTCATTTGCATTCTCTTCATTTAAGGTCAAATTGAGCAGACATCTCCACATCCCCAGCCCTGTCACTTGTCTGTATCGCGACTTTATCCCTTAGCAGCTCCATAATTTCTCTCTCCTTTTCCGGTTCCTTACCCCACCCCTCTTCTAGCCTCCAATGTCTCCTCCAGTGGGAGGGGGCGCAGCCTGGCTGAAGCAGAAAGGAGAAGTCTGCCTCTCCCTCTGGATGTTTGTTGACAGATGGGGAGGGCTGGTCGGTACTGTCTAGAGATTAAATTGGCAAAGCAAATGGTGGGGGAAGGTGCCCCCGGGCCGGGTCGAGGGTCTCCAGGGCCAAATCACCCACACGCCCGGCAGGGTGTTGGAACAAGGGATGCCTGCTTCCAGCGAGGGGCAGGCCTGCCCACCTGTCTGGTGCCAGGCCAGCTTCCTTCCTCCGATTAAATACTAATGAGGTGTCATTAACCCTTAGTTTGCCTGCCAGCCCTCCGGTGGAGTGCAGATTCATGGTCTCCCAGCGAAGCAAGAGGGAGGCCCTTTGAAGAAGCTCAGAGGTAGTGGGGCCCAGGGGCCAGGAGACCCGCAGGCAGGGCCAGAGGTGTGAGCAGCCGGCGCTGGTTTCCTGCGTGCGGCTGAGGCGCCCTAGACGTGGGTGTCCCCCTGTCTGAGCGCGCTTCTTCCTCAGTGTATCAGTTCAACAATTTGTTGTGAATCACCTTACCTGCTCCTGCTAACTCAACACCAGGCGTGTGCTGCAGGCTGGGGATGTGCACTTGCATCAGACAAGATTCCTTTCCCTTAAGGAACCTTCAGATTACTCAGGAAGACAAACTGGCCAACAAACGACTATAATGCCAAGTGCAAATGCTACGACGGAGCTACATACAAAGTGCCATGGGGAAATGGGCTGTCAGAGGAGACGTGAGCTTGAAGGACAAAGTTTGAGGCAGGGAGGGGATGTGCAGAGCTCGTAATGCCTGTGTGTGTGACTCAGCGTGGGCCTGTGGTCAGGGGTGTTTCCAGGACTGCTGGTGTTTGCCCTCCCAGAGCTGTACATTTTGCATCTGTATATATGTGTGAGCGTGTGTATGTGTGTTGTCTGGATCTCTCTGTGTCTGGAATCCCTTCTCCTGAACACACATTGTGGTTTTATTACAGATCAATGTTTGCCGTGAGGCTCTTGTGCAGATTAGCCTGGACCTGCCCAGCCCAGGGGAGGGGCGTAGAGAGAACTGATGTTGGCTCTTGGGGAAGGGGTGGGCAGGCACCGTCTCCACACTTGGGGGCCCAGACTCTTGGCTCCCCAGTTGGCAGCGGCCGGCCACAGGAGGCAAAGGGCTGGGCCCCGGGCTGTGGTAGGGTGTGCCCAAGCTGTAGTCCCCTCTGGCCCTGGCTCCCCAGAGGAGACAGGGGGTTTACCGCCACCACTCCTCACCGAGATCTCAGGCCCCCCTCCCCCAACTCGTTCTGTCTGCGGAGGAGCAGGCCAGCTCAGACCTGTCTGCTGGCTCTCTCCTGCAGGGAGCAGATCCCTTCCAGAGGACTCTGGAGGGCTGGGGAATGCTGGAGCCTACTAGGAGGCCCTCAGAGGCTCTCTCCAGCCCGGATTCCCCCACCCACTCCAGGGAGCCACTTCTCTGGGTTTCGCCCAGACGTAGCCACCTTCGCCAGGGATCCTCTCAACCGGTAGGCAGAAGGTGGGGGCTAGGGTTCTGGTGATGAGGATGGGGCGGGGTGGGGGCTGAGGCTACTCAGAGACCGCTGCCCCAGTTCCCGCTCCTTGAAGCCACTTGCTGGAAAGCTCGGTTTTGGTGGCGGGAAGAAGAGAGTCTGGATCTTGGCAGTTTTAGGGGTTATGAAGAGGCTCTGCAGTCTGAGGAGAAGGTCAGGGACCCCTCCTCCCACGCTGTCAAGGATGGGGACTTCCTGGTTTGGGAGGAAACTTGCCCTCCCCCTGATTCCATCTAACTTTCCTGCCCCATCCCACTCCCCAAGCCCTGGACCAGCTCTGTCACCGTGACAGCTTTCAGAGAAGCTTGGAGAGCGGGAGAAGTTATGGAACAGCCAGTTCAGGGGTCGTCTCAGTGGGCAGAACTCAGGAGAGAATCCCTTAATAATAACGGTGTTGGGGGCGCCGGGCTGGTAACTCTCGTGGGTGTGAGTTCGAGCCCCACGTTGGGTATGCAGATTACTTAAAAATAAAGTCTTTTTAAAAAATAAATAAATGGGATTCCCCGGGGGGCTCAGTCGGTTGGGCGTCTGCCTTTGGCTCAGGTCATGATCCCAGGGTCCTGGGATAGATCCCCACGTCAGGGAGCCCGCTTCTCCCTCTGCCTGTCCCCCCGCCACTTGTACTCTCTCTCTCTCAAATAAATAAAATCTTTAAAATAAATAAATAAGTCAATAAATGGGTAAAACTAATGGTGATGAGGCCCCCATGAACCAAGCACCTCATGGGTCCTGAGCACTGTGCTAAGGGCTTCCCAGACATGGGTCCCAATCTCAGCCAACTCCTGGAGGAGGAAGGGTATTATTTTCCCTACTTCACAGATGAGGAAGCAGCCAGAGGTTGGGTGACTAGAAGAGCCCATGAGTGCTGGGACTGGGGCACAACCTCAAGCCCACCCTGTCACTGTGAGGCCACACTCATCTTTTCCTGAAGCGCATTCAGGGGACTCACACACACTCTCACAGCACCCCGGAGATGCCTCCCCACTTCAGGCCGCGCAGCTTGTGGGGCTCATTACAGGGAGCAGGGCGTGACGAGGGTCAGAGCTTCTCACACCCTGACCGACCCACCGAGCCCGGCATCCTGGTTTCCTGTGTCCTGGACACAGGGCGGTGGGCGTGCTGCAGCGGCCCCTGTGGCCGTGTGTGTGTGTGTGTGTGTGTGTGTGTGTGTGTGTGTGACTCCACGCCGACTCAGGACGTGGCGCATCGCACAGCCACGCCGCCAACACACTGGGGAGAGTCAGCAGGCACGTGCATCGCCCTCCTCCTTGGCACCCAGGTCTCCACGTGACCGCCATCCCGACAGCCTGCCTGCTCTGGGGCACACGCATGGGCCCTGGGCAAGGTGCGGAACCCGGGAATATTTCATGTCTGGGGCAGGCGGCTGCCTCCCCCGCGCCCACACGTGCCCCGTCCTTCCTCTTGCAGGCTCCTTGTTTATTTGTTTAATGAATTATTTATCCATGGCCCCCCCTTCCCTGCTGGTCTCCCCCTCCCCCAGGCCCTAGCCTCCATGATTTATTGAACACAGCTCAGCTCTGTGGTTGCCACCCGATGTCCTGGGAGCCGCCTTGGGCCACGCAGCCTGAGTACTCCCTCTGCCCCCGACCTGTTCCGCTCCCTGCTTCCTTGGCCCCGAGGGGGGTGGGAGTGAGGCACCATGTCAGAGGGCTCCCAGGGGTCTAAATTCAGTGTCCCTGGGGAGAACATGGCCACCAGAGGTGCACCAGCAAGACTGAGGCCCGGAGGGAGATGCAGGCTGAATCTGCAGGTAAGAGAAAAGAGGCCGGAGGCCCTAGAGGGAGGACCGGCCCCATGGAGAGAACCCCAGCCCCAGCAGAGACCCTCACCCTACAGACAGGTGTCTGTCCGGGCCCAGGCCTTAGACACCAGTGTCTCAAACCATGGCTTGTGACCCCTTGGGGTGGTGAAATCAAGAATAAATTTTATGCGTCTCAACCACCTTTTTATTTAAGAAAAAAAAAAAGATTTAAAACTAGAAGAGGATGGGGCACCTGGGGGGCTCAGTTGTTAAGCGTCTGCCTTCGGCTCAGGTCATGATCCCAGGGTTTTGGGATCGAGCCCCGCATCGGGCTCCCTGCTCCGCGGGAAGCCTGCTTCTCCCTCTCCCACTGCCCCTGCTTGTGTTCCCTCTCACTCTATGTCTCTCTCTGTCAAATAAATAAATAATATCTTGGGCACCTGGGTGGCTCAGTCGTTAAGTGTCTGCCTTCGGCTCAGGTCATGATCCCAGGGTCCTGGGATCGAGTCCCACATCGGGCTCCCTGCTCCGCGGGAAGCCTGCTTCTCCCTCCCCCACCCCCCTGCTTGTGTTCCTTCTCTCGCTGTGTCTCTGTCAGATAAATAAATAAAATCTTTAAAAATAAATAAATAAATAAATAAATAAATAAATAATATCTTTAAAAAAATAAATAAATAAAACTAGAAGAGGAGAAAAATATCAGAGTGCATCCTCCGTAGTAAGGCTAACTTGTTTCATGACACTTACTGTTCTGTGTGTGTGCATGCTCACACGTGCACACGTGTGCTGTATTGTGAAATATACATTTGGAGCTCCTGGGTGGCTCAGCCGGTTAAGCGTCCAACTCTTATTTTACTTTATTTTATTTATTTATTTGACAGAGAGAAAGCACAAGAAGGGGGGAGCAGCAGAAGCAGCCTCCCTGCTGAGCTGGGAGCCTGATGTGGGACTCAGTTCCAGGACCCTGGGATCATGACCCGAGCCGAAGATGCTTCACCGACAGAGCCACCCAGGCGCCCTGCGTCTGACTCTTGCTTTCAGCTCAGGTCATGATCTCAGGGTCGTGGGATCAAGCCCTGCATCGGGCTCCCCACTCAGCGGGGAGTCTGCTAGTGATTCTCTCTCCCCCTCTCCCTTTGCACCTCCCCTGCTCGCGCTTGCTCTCACTCTCTCTAAAATGAATAAATAAATCTTAAAAAAATAAAATAAAATATACATCTTGCTGTGGGTCACAGTTGGGAAAAATTTGAGTGACGGTTATAAACAGAGACCTAGAGCCCACTGATGACCCAGATGCCACAAAAAGAGGCCTCGGCTTCAGATCAGATCCCAGGTGTATAGACAGTGACCGCAATCTTCTACACAGAGACCCAATCCCCAGAGAGGCCAAGAGCCCCTGACTGGAGGCCTAGGGGCAGGCCTGTGCATCACAGCTGGATTGGAGGTCCATATCCCACGTCAAGACTGCCACTTAGTTTACAGTTTGTGCAAGGCTCCGTGTCGCCCACGGACCTAGTAAAGGGTGCCATCAGCTCAAACTCCCTGACCAACGTGGAGAGACACATAGGGCCACCTCCTGCTGAAGGAAACAGTGCGCTTGTTTGTGCACAAAGGCACTACTTGCAAAGAGATGCACCCTAAAGACTGGGTCTGCATAGAGGGTGCTTATCCTAAAACACACAAAAGCCCAAATCAGCCAGAGATTGATTTGGATAGAGCACCAGATCCCATAGACAGAAGCCTAGGCTCTATAGAGAGTGTCTCAGAACTTAAAAACCTGATAGAGCTGCTTAAATCCTAGAGAAAGGGCTCAGTTATGGGGACTGGGTCTGGGGGTGCTAGTTTCTAAACAGGAGTATCTGAATCCTGAAGGAAAAGACTCACATCCATAAGTGGGACCCAGATTCTACAAAAAGGGATTTAAGGCTTCTAAAATGAAATCTGAACTCCTAGACCAAATCAGCAAGCTCCCATCCATATGTAAATGGGCAGCCCCTCTGCCAACTGTGGGCCCTACAGAGAGAAGCCTCCCTTTGCATAGCAGGGAGTGTGGGGGGCAGAGGAGGAGGTTGGGATTGGGGCACCTGGAGTAGGTAGGTTAGCATCATTTGGGTGACACAAATCTCCCTGGGGGGTGAGGAGTCTGGGGGAAGAGAGAGCTGTTTGCAAAGTCCCCCATTCCCACCCCAAGGGGCCTAATTTATCTTCTGGCTCCTGAGAAGGGAGAGAAGATCTCCTGGGGTGGAGGGGAGTGAGGGAGGACAGAGTCTGTTCTAGCCCAGCAGCAGCTAGGCAGGAGGCCCATGCTGAATGGCACCATCCCCACACCCCCCACCGCAGCACCTGAGGACCCCTGTCCTGCCAAGGATCAGCAGATGGAGGGTGCCTGCATGTCCTCTCTCCTGAAGTAAAGGAGAGAAGAGCATCACACCAGTCTCCCCGGGCACAGGTCATTGGTGTGGATTGTCAGAACCTGACCTGAGACCTGGTCACTCTTAGTCCGAGCCTCTCCAAGAGAGAAGAGATGAGAGCTGGGCACCCCCTAGGTCTGGATCCTAGACCCTTTCCCTCAACTTCTACTTCCTGGGCAAAGAAGGAACCAGAGGAGAACAGGGAACTGTGGTGTCAGGGTGCATGTGGGTCTGTGGGTGAGTCCCTGCGGGTGCATGGTCTGGGGTGTGCTCCCATGTCTCTGTGTGTCTACAGATCTCTGGTTGTCTCAGCGCCACTCCCTGTATGTGCTGGCCAGGGGCACCTGTGTGTGTAAATGTCTGTGTCCAGTGCTGCGTCTCTCTGTTCCCTGCGTCTGCTCTCATGAATGTGTGTGTGCCAGGTCTGTGCTTGGGCATCACTGTGGGGACAATGTCGGTGAGAGCTGGAGCCCAGGATCTGCCTTCCCGTCAGTGCGTCCAGCAGCGGCCAAGCTGGGGGACCCCGCTGGCTGCACTGGACGGGCCCTGCTTGAGCGTGAGCGAGGGATCCTCTGTAGGTTCTGGGGCTGACTCGCCTGCACACCAGTATGGACATTCTCAGGGCGAGCTCCTCTCCCTCGCCTCCAGGAAAAACAAGCCTCATGCTCCTCCGGTGGGGGCTTTGGGTCAGGAGCGGTCAGGTCCTTGGTGCGCACTGAGGCTTCTCCACCCTGCAGCCCCCGACCCCTTATTCACACGGGAAGAGGACCATGGAGGGAGCGGAGGGCAGACTGCTCAGAAGGAAGGGGGGGGGGTTGTCTAGTTCTACTATGAAGCGGTCCTGGACCCCCAGCTCCTTTTCAAATCCCCCTCACCCCATCCCAGGGATGGATGTGCTCACAGCAGGTCGAGACCCCGGTCTGGGCCTCCCTAATCCTTCTCCAGGGAACTCGAGACTGGGCGGCAGAAGGCCCGGGACCCGCGGAAGCAAAAAGTAAACCTAGGAGGGAGAGAGGAGGCGCCGCCGGTTGTTCCCGAGGGGACAGCACGGTCCCCACCTCCCGAGCGCCGCGCGCTCCGGGCCGAGCGGGGCGGGGCCAGGCGGGAGCGCGCCCGGGGCGGGGCTTCGGGGGCGCGCCCGGAGGGCGGAGGGAAGGGCTGGGGGCGTGGCCTAAGGCCTGGGGGCCGGCGGCGGCGGCGGCGGCGGCGGCGGCGGCGGCGGCAGGGAGCTGGGAGGCGAGAAGCCGGGCGCGCGGGGCTCAGTCGGGGGGCGGCGGCGGCGGCGGCTCCGGGTATGGCCGCGGCTCCGCTGCTGCTGCTGCTGCTGCTCGTGCCCGTGCCGCTGCTGCCGCTGCTGGCCCAGGGGCCCGGGGGGGCGCTGGGAAACCGGCATGCGGTGTACTGGAACAGCTCCAACCAGCAGTGAGTCGGGGGCCCAGGGAGCCCAGTGCGTCCCGCGTCTGCGAGAGGGGGAGCCGGTGGGCCCGGGAAGTCCCGGGGGCCCCGGGGTGGGGGTCCTGGGAGGCACGGCCGGGGGCTGGGAACGAGGGAGAGGGGGACACACACTGTGGGCGTCTGCGAAACTCGCGGGGGGGCGTCTGAAAGAGGCTGTTGAGGTCTAGGGACGAGGACTTGGGCCGTGCGGAGGAGGCTGCTCGGGGACACCGCACCCCACCTTTCTTCTCTCCGCACCGCCGCCGGAATAGCGTGCCCCCATCGCACAGTCCCCCATCTTCGCCCCCTTCAGCCGTGCTGGGCCGTCGCACCGGGGGGGGCCAGGGATGACCTGTTTTCAGCGGTGAGGCTTTCGAGGGGTTCTGTCTAGGACTCCTGCTTTCAAAAGTGGGGTCCAGAGCTGAGGCAGGGAGTCCGGCCCAGCACCTCCTCAGAACGAAGCTAGATGGTTCGCCCTGGTTGTGGGGAAAAGCCAGGCGGGGGTGAGCTGGGCTGGGTCGCCGAGGCGGGGGTCCTGGAGGTGCTGCTCGGTGGGGATGGAAAGGTGGGGTACCGGTGAAAGAGAGAGAGGCCCGCAGATGTCGGCGTGTCACACACGCACACACACGCGCGGCCTGGGGACGGCGTGTGGCTCCAAGTGTGAGCAGGCGTGCGCGGCTGTCAGTGTGCGTGTGTGTCTGAGTGTGTGATTTGTGTGTCTGCGTCGGCGATCGTCTGGGGGTGGGAGCGGGCGGCGGGGCGGGGAGGGGGCTGCGGTCGCTGTCCGCGTGGCCGGCCGCGTCTGGGCTGGGGTGGCTGCCGGCGCCGCCGCGGTCTGGGCGGGTGTCAGGGCGGCCGTGTGGTTTCCCGGGGTGTGTGGCGCGGCGGCTGGGTGCCGGCTGCGGGGCCAGGTCCTCAATCTGCTCGGTCCTCCCTGCCCTTGTCTTCTCCTCCCCGCCGTGCCTCCGTGTGTGTCTGTGTGTTGGGGGCATCCCTAGGGACGCGGGGGTCACTGTCACACCTGCCTAGGCGGCGGCGGCGGCACCGCCTCGGACTCCCCGCTCCGGGGGGCGACTCGGGAGCAACTGGCGAGGCCCCAGGGGAGGGGACCGGGAGGGCCGGGCGGCCGCGACCCCCAACCTCCCGGGGGAGGGGCTGCCGCTCGCCGCTCCGCTCTTTGTTGTTTGGGGCTCCGCGCCTCCCCCTCTCTCCCTGCTCGCGCCCGGAGTGTCAGACTGGGGGTGGGGATGAGCCCACGACGCCCCCCTCTCGCTTCCCATGGAAACCTCGGGGGTGGGGATGAGGCCCCTCCCCCCCGGAGCGGGACTCGAAGAACTCCGGGGGGTGCTGGAGGCTGACTCCCCGTTCTATCTAGCTCGTCCCCCTCCCCCAGACTCACACGTCCGCCTCCCCCCGCCCCACTAGAGGCTGGCGGGGAGCGGAGAGTACGCAGGTGAGGGGCCCTGGGTTCCCACCACCCTCGGGGCACCCCCGCGTTCTTAGGGTAAGCCGGAGCCAGGGGTATGCGGGAACGGCCGCGTGTGGGGGGGAATGTTGTTGATCAGGTTCCCCTCCCCCGCATACACCTGGGCTCAGGTGAAAGCCCTGGGAGGGGGTGGGGGAGCCCGGTTCCGGGAGCCTCCTTTCAGTCTTCCCCGCTCCCCCGCAGGTCTGGACCGGCAGAGGTGGGAGGGGGCGCGCACCCGGCTGGGAGGACGCCGCCGCCCCCGCCTCGCTTCCTCGGCCTTTGTTGCCGCTGCGCCGGGCTCCCCGGCTCCCTCACTGCGGCAGCCGCGGCCCCATAAATCGTGAGAGCGACGTGCTCCGGAGCCGGGAGTGGAGAGGGCCAGGGAGCTGGGGGCGGGGCCGGGCCGAGCCAAGGGCTCCCGCGCCCCCTCCCCCCGGTCACGTGAGCTGGGCGCCGGGCTCCCACCCCCTGTCACGTGCTGAGGGTCTCTGCCCCTTGGGGTCACGTGGAGAGGGTCTTGCGACCCCGCCTCCTGGGGTCACGTGGGAGGGTGCTGTAGGACACGTGCAGAGGCCTCCTTTGACAGTCCTGGGGGCAGTGCCCTGCACAGCGGTCCCGATCTCGCCCCTCGTCCACCCACTCAGGCCCTCCGTTTGATCCGCTGTAACTGGAGAGACCAGTTCCCAACCTGGCCCAGAAACTAGGGATGGAGGGTACTATACTGGAGGGAAGAAGGAGAAGGTGAGGTCGAGGGGTCCCCTGAGCCCGGAATTGAATTTGGGGTGGGGGTGGGAGGACCGGCTGATGGCCACATGTATGCCCCCTGGCCCCGCGCTTCCTTGCTTTACAGAACGGAGCAAGGCGTTGTTATTCGCCCCTAACTCAAGAAGCCTGGGGACCATCTTTCTCTAGCCGTCTCCCTACCTCTCTCTCCCTGAAATGTTTCTGTTGCTGATCTCTCTTTCATTCACACGCTCATTCAACAAATATTTATTGAGGCTGTACTACGTCCCTGTTGGTCTCTCCCTCTGCTCGTATTCTCCCTGCCCCCGAGCCTCTGCCCCGTACCCCCTTGCCCGCCACTGAGAGCCGTCTCAGTCTCTGCTGTCTGGGGGCCTCCCCGATCGGCCCCCACGTCTCTCCCTTTCTCCACGCCTCCCTCCGTTCCCATCCTGGTCCTCTTTCTCTCCGATTCTGGGCCCCTCTCTTTCGCTGTGTCTCGCCCTGTCCCCTCTCGGGGACCCGGGTCTGTTAGTCTCCCCTCTCGCTGCGCGCGTCTCTTCTCACTCCGTTTGTGTGTCTCGCTTTCGCCGGGTCTCTCGCTCTTCGCCGCCGCTGCAGATCAATAAACCTTCGCCGCCGCCCGGCGCTGTCGCAGGGAGGGGGGCGGGGATGTGGGGCGCGCTGCCTCTCCCCCACCCGACGCCGGCCGGAGAAGCCCGGCCCCGGGCCGGGGATGGCGAGACCCGGCGGGGCGGGGCGCCGAGAGCGCCCCGAGGGGTGCGGGGGTGTCAGCGTGCACGCGCCGCCCCGCGAACGTTCCCGCCACCCACCCACCCCCAGCCGGGCGCGCGGACCCCACGCCGCGCGCACGTGGTCCAGCCTCGCCTGCTGGAGCGAGCGGCGCGCCGCCTCGGGGCCGCGCGCTAGGGGGGAGGAGAGCCCCGGTCGGTGTCTTGCCATCCCTCCTCCGCTTCTTTAGCTCTGCATCCCGGCTTCTAGGGGTGGGGGCAGGGATTAAACAAGTTCAGCGCCCCTTGGGATGCCTTCCCTCCTCCCTGGTCTTGTTAGACGCCCTGTTTACCTGCCCCTAATTGCCCCGCGGGGAGAGGTTTGCTCCTTCCCTGCTCCCCCGCCGCCCACCCCACCAGGCTCGAGCAGGCGGGGCACTGAAGGAGTGACAGAGAAGGGTCGGAATGCGCCCCGGAGGCGGTGAGAGCCAGGAGAGACGAAATAACGGGGTGAGGGGGCACCCCTCCAGGTGGGGTGTGTGAACACTGGCCTTTCTGCGAGAGAGGTGGAGGCCAGTACGGGATGAAGGGAGGAAGAATAGAGACCTGTTTGAAGGGGCAGGCACACCCCAGGCCCCCGGGTCCCCCCCTCCCCCCTAGGGATGGGGAGCTGGGGCCCTAGAGGAGGAGTCAGCTGTGGAGCTTTGCTGGGCCTAGTGGCACCTTCCTCTCCTCTGCCAGGGCGGGGAGGATGACAGATTCAGTTACAGCGCCCAAGCCAAGCAGACACCCCACTCAGGTCTCCCGGGACTTTTGACTGGGGACTCTGGCACCCAGCCCCCTGCCCACCAGATACCAGCTGCCTACAGCCATTCCACAAGCCGCTGTTCCTCCCACATGCCCAGTTTGGGGGGCATTTCAGGGGCTCTTCCTGCCACCCAGCCCAGGGAGAGGTAAAAGATGGCTTCTCTTCCAGGTGCTCACCCAGCTGCCTTTCTGTAAGGCTAGGCCCCGCCCCGTTGAGGAAACTGAGGTCACCTGTCCCAATAGCTCTGGCCATGGCTTACTGCTTGCTGGAATGGGCTCTGTTGTAGGGGAATCTGGGCAGTGCCCCAGCAAGGGGCCACTTCAGAGCAGGGCTGGAAACCTAGGTGAGGCTCAAGGACGGAGGCCCCAGGGTGGCTGTGCAGTGGCTTTAGGCCTGGCCCCCTAGCACTGGTGGCCCCCTCCTCAAAGCCTGTGGGGAAGGAACAGTAGACTTGGAAGTTGGGGATCGAGAGGCAAGCCACTTGGGGATGGAGAGGCAAACCCAGGTGGCGCCAGGAGCCAGGCCTGGTCTAACCCGTTTTCCTGCTCCCAGTGCCCCAGGCCGAGACTCCTGCCCACCTGAGTGCCAGGGCCAGGGAGGGGCCTAAGTGACCCATCACTCCCGTGGGAACCAAGTGGGACTGGTGGCATTCCTGATGACTCAAGAAGGCTGTGCCCATTCCCACTGAGGTGCCCAGGCACCAGCTCTCACCTCTGCCTACTGCTGGGCTTGGAAGGGAGTGCTTGGGGAGAGGGTGGTACAGGCCAGGCCAGGCAAGGAGGGTAAGGTGGGGAGGGACCCTCAAGGCTCCACCCAATTCAGAGGCCTCCAAGCATGTTTCCCTAATGGATCTAATTACTATTTGTGGCACTGGGAGGTGCTTGGTGACATGGGGAGCCAGTCCCTCCCTCCAGGGAGTTCCCAGGGACTAGGGACCTCAGTGGTTTGACATGCTGCTAAGTACCCCAGGCCTTCTGTGTCCACCATGTTCTCTCCCTGCCAGGACGTGTGCATTCCTACCCTAAAGAAATTGGGGGAAACTCTTTCCTGCTTCTCTGAGTTTCTTTCTCCATTCAGATGTTTTTCCCATCCCCGCACCACTCCGCACCACCATCGAGGGCATTAAGACCAACACTTTGATGACGACTGGCAAGGCAGGTGGGGATTACAAGGGACCCAGCGCCCGCTTCTGTGTGCCCTACAAGGACCGAGGAAGTACGAGGCACAGCCATCTTGTCTGGGCACTACGCCCACTACTCTGCCTCGCGCCATTAAGGGGGCAGTGGTGCCAGGTGGAGGAGGAGGATGTATAGAGACGGAAGTTTTGGCTGGTTGGCATGATACCCCGTGGAGCTTTGGTGTTGAGCCCCTTAGCTTCCCGATTTGTTGTCTCACGTTATCGGGGACCTTCATTGCCAGTAATAGTGCAGAGAGGGCATGTGCCTGGGTGTGTGGGTGTGTGTGTGGGTGTGTGTCTGGGGGGCGGGTCACGGGGGTGGAGGGGGCAGGGAGAGAGCTCGAGACGGCTGGGGTCAGCCCATCCTGGCATGCCGCCTGAGTGGACAGTGGACATATTTGTGTGTGCGCCACGGAACTTGTGCGTGCACATGCACGAAGCCTCCAGACGTGCGTCTGTGAGCTCAGGTCCTGGCTCACTGGCCTTGGGGTGGACTGGCAGCGGCAGGAAAGCACGCCGGGGGCGGGGATGCAGGGTGCGCATCTCGGGAAGGGCTCCCTCCCACTCTCCCCCTCCCCTTCCATCCCCTACCACTCCTCCCGGTGGGGAATTGTGGGGGATGGACGGAGGAAATCCGGGCCTGGGTCTGGGAGTCGCTGGGGCCTGCGCCGTTTCTGTGGTAACCAGAGCGTACGTTCCCTTCTCCCCCGCCTCTTCGCCTTCGGAGGGAGGCCGGGCTTCCCTGCGCCTTTGCTGCCCTCTGGTGGCCGCCCGGAGAAGGACCGCACAAGGCGTGGGCGTGGAGGGCTAGCGTGGGACTGGTGGCACTAGGACAGGGACCGAGAAGAGAGGCAGCTCCGAAGACCCTAGGGAAGGTCTGCGGAGCGGCGACGTGGGAAGAGGGCTGGCGTGGGCTTTCTTCTCTCTGACCCGCTTCCTCTCCCCCGCAGCCTGCGGCGAGAGGGCTACACGGTGCAGGTGAATGTGAACGATTATCTGGATATTTACTGCCCCCACTACAACAGCTCGGGGGTGGGCCCCGGGGCGGGGCCGGGCCCCGGGGGCGGGGCGGAGCAGTACGTGCTGTACATGGTGAGCCGCGCCGGCTACCGCACCTGCAACGCCAGCCAAGGCTTCAAGCGCTGGGAGTGCAACCGCCCGCACGCCCCGCACAGCCCCATCAAGTTCTCGGAGAAGTTCCAGCGCTACAGCGCCTTCTCGCTGGGCTACGAGTTCCACGCCGGCCACGAGTACTACTACATCTGTGAGTGACGGCCGGGGGGCGGGGCCGGGCGGGGCGAGTGACGGGGGCGGGGCCTAAAGAGCGTACCTGGGGGACGGCCGGGGGTGGGGCCCCGGGGGCGGAGCTAGGGAACGTATCTGAGAGACGGCCAGGGGGTGGGGTCCCCGGGCTGGGGTCTCGGGGGGGGGGGGGGGGGGGGCCGGGAAAAGTGAGTGAGAGCCAGGGGATGGGGTCCGCAGGGCCAACCCCATGGTTGTGGGGGTGAGCCTAAAAGAGAGGGTCAGAGTGCCGGCCAGGGGGTGGGGTCCGCAGGGGCTGGGGCGGGCCCACGTGGCGGCCACGTGGTCCGCGTCGCTGGGCTCGACAGCCCGGGATGCCACGTGGGGCCTGGCGGCCTTAGGGCTTCGGCTCGGACGGCGTCTGAGGCTGAGAGAGGTTTAGTGACAGTCCGAAGTTTGGGTCGCAGGGTCACCGCTCCCGCGAGGAGCGTTCCGGAACTGAGACCTCAGGGCTCGGGGTTTCTTGAGGGCTGGGACCAAAGAGCCTTCTCGGGCTGACGGCGGAGCCGCGGTGACCCGTGTCCGAGGGCCGGGGAGCCGTGAAGCCGCGTCCCCGGGGCAGGGGGCGGCGCGCAGGGGCGGGACGCGCGAGAACGCAGCTCAGGCCCCGTCTCGTCCCCAGCCACGCCCACGCACAGCCCGCACTGGAAGTGTCTGAGGATGAAGGTGTTCGTCTGCTGCGCCCCCAGTGAGTGCCGTCGGCGCCCAGCCGCGACCGCGTCCTCGGCTCCCCGCTTCGGGGCTCCCCTGGCTCCCGGGGGCGGGGGGGGCCCAGGAGCGGGGACTCGCTCCCCAGCTGTAGCGGTGGGGGGATCCTGGCCCTGACTCTCCCCTCCTCTCTCCCACCCGCACCCCGGCCCGCAGCATCGCACTCCGGGGAGAAGCCGGCCCCCACCCTCCCCCAGTTCACCATGGGCCCCCATGTGAAGATCAACGTGCTGGGTGAGTCTGCGCAGCGCCCTCTGGTGGCCACTGCTGGAACCGCAGCCCCCTCCCCGGTGCCTGCTCACCTTGCATGCCTTCCGGGGGCACGGACCCCTCCTCCCCACCCCACCCCGCCCCCGTGGGTGCTCACGTCCCGGCTGCACTGCTGCTGTCGCTGCCGCGTGCCCCGCCCGCGCGCGCAGCCCCGCCCTCACCAGGCTGTCTGTTCGTCTGCCCACAGAGGACTTTGAGAGAGAGAATCCCCAGGTGCCCAAGCTTGAGAAGAGCATCAGCGGGACCAGCCCCAAGCGGGAACGCCTGCCCCTGGCAGTGGGCATCGCCTTCTTCCTCGCGACGCTCTTGGCGTCCTAGCTCTACCCCCTCCCTTGGCGGGGAGACATGGGGCTGGGAAAGGGCAGGGAGACTTTGGTCTCTCCGAGAGAAGCCTAGCTGTGGGGCCTGGACCCCTGCTCCGGTGGCTGGAAGCGGGGTCTGCACCATACATCTGTGCCCATGCCCTTTGCCCCCTCTCTCCCCTCGTGGGGCACTGTAGTGGACCAGACACAGGGACAGCCACGGGTCCCGGGTGGCCTGTGGCTCTGGTACCTTTCTCTGACCCCGGTACCATCCCCTGTTGTCACCACCGGAGACAAATACGCCCCAGAGAGAGCAGATCCAAGCATGGGAGGCACCCCCCTCATTCTCTTCTAGGGGCGGAACACAGGGAGGGGACTAGATGGGCGAGGGGGTGGCCCACGGCCCCCCCTCCCCTGTTTACAGCAATAAGCACGTCCTCCTCCTCCCACTCCCGCTCCCGGGATTGCGGTTTGGATTGAATCCAAGTTTACAAGTAGACACCCCTGGGGGGCGGGCAGTGGACAAGGGTGACAAGGGATGGGCACTGGGGTGCCAGCAGGCATGTACGGACTCTGTATCTCTATATATAATGTACAGACGGACAGACTTCCTCCCCCTCCTTAACTCCCTGACCTTCCTTGACGTCCCCTTCCAGCTTCAGACCCCTTCCCCACCAGGCGAGGCCCCCCCACTGGGGGACCCCCTGGCCCCTCTTGTGTCTTCTGTGAAGACAAGACCTATGCAACGCACAGACACTTTTGGAGACCGTAAGACAACAATGCCCCCTCCCCTCCAGCCCTGAGCCGGGACCCAAATCCCATGACCTTGCCCTGCCCACCCTCTGTGGCCCCACCCATCCTCCCGGGCCTTTTTCAAGTGCTTTGGCTGTGACTTTCATACTCTGCTCTTAGTCTAAAAAAATAAACTGGAGATAAAAATAACTAAGTGTGTGTGATTTCAGGGGCCATAGCCCTTCTGGATGCTGGTTAAAACCCACATGTCACGGGCGGGGGGCCGACTCTGGGGCCAAAGGGTCAACTGAGCACCTTCTGTGGCTCAGTCTCCCTTGAGGAGGCAGCTCTGTGTGGTGAGAGCCACAGGGCCTTGGAGCTGGGCCTGGCTGCCTTTGGGCAAATCATTCACCCTCTGCGAGGCTCGCGTTTCTCCTCAGAAGCTTGAGTCAGGCTACCCGTCTCTCAGGGCCTGGTAAGGATGGAATGGTAAAGGAAGCATCCAGCGCAGGATGGTTTCTCCTTCCTTCCTGTTCCACTCTGCAATCGGGGTCTTGATTGGGGTCTCTGGGTTGCAGGGGGGTTGTGAACCTAGATAGGGAAAAAAATCACATCTTTGTTTTCACTCACCTGTAACTGAAATTAAACATTCTCTTACGTACTTGGGCAACAAGCCAAAATAGTTTGCAGAGGGCCTGGGTTTTTGTAACCAACAGAAATCACAGATGCTTTCAGGCTGCATTATAGTTTTTGAAGCTCTCTCAAAACACCATTTGTTCTCATCACTGCTTTGAAAGGACCGGAGTTGTTAGACCGTTCTTGTTTTTAATGTGTTAATAAAGAAGCATATATATTACTACACCAAAAAATGTAAATGTTTTGATAACTGTGTTTCCATGTGATTGGTTTCCTTTATAATCCTTTGTGATTTTATTCATTTAAACCATTATGGCCCAAGGGCTGAGAGTGCACTGGCGCTGGGGTCCCACATAACTCCAGCACCCTGCGTCTGTCGGGAGAGAAGAGGAGGCAGAATGCGCCAGACAGAGCAGGGGGAAGGGCCACATGGCCCCACCAGGCTGGGTGAGGTCAGGCTTGTACCCGTGGTGCTGTGGGGGAGGGGAGGTGATGACAGGAGCCAAAACCTGCCAGGGAGGGGGTCCTTACTGCCAAGCTGTGCAGCTTTGGGACTCCATCCCACCCCGGTCCTCTGTGTGCGCAGACTGGGTCCTGGCTGAGGGCCCCTCCTCGCCCCTGTGGCTCCTGCCAGCCGCATCCTGAGAATGAGCCCCTCCCCAGCGGCAGGGACTGGGTCTTCTTCCCGCTCTGTACTCATAAAATAGGAGAAATGGAATTTCCGCTGGACCGTGGCAGACAGGGAGACATGGGGTGGGAGGCAGTGGGGAAAGAGCCAGGGCAGCCGGGGCACCAGTCTGAGGCTCCTCACCCAGAGACAAGACTGAAAAGATAGGCTCATCCATTGCAATCATTCGAGGATTCCATCGACACTTCCTGAGCACCTGCTGAGTGCCAGGCTCTGGCCTGGGTACTGGGATGCCAAGACACAGTCTCTGCCCTCACATAAGCTCATGTTAGCATGTGTTGATAGGTGAAAAGGAATCAGTAACACCCACACACAGGTAGGACAGTGTAACCAAGTGTTCCACAGTTAAATGCCAGGGGGCTGTGGGAACATGGAGGGAAACGTACCCTCATGCCTGGAGACACAGGGAAGAGGCTGCTGGGAGGGGGAGGCACACACAGTTGGTACCCAACTGGGGAGAGCAGGAAAGGCCTGGAAGGGGTCACAGCAGTGGGCCTAAGCTGCAGGCTCCTCACATCCCAGGGCCACACGGGACAGGGGAGGGCATGCTGTGAGGGGGCGCTTAGTAGGCTCACAGTCCAGCAACCCAGCGGCACCGGGTGGCTCAGCCGGTTAGACGTCTGCCTTCAGCTGGGGTCATGGTCGTGGGGTCCTGGGGTGGAGTCCAGGAGGGCTCCCTGCTCAGCGGAGAGCTTGCTTCTCCTCTCCTTCTGCCCCTCCCCCAGGCTCATGTTCTCCCCCCACAAATAAATAAAATCTTTTTTTGGTAAAGATTTTATTTATTTATTTGACAGAGAGAGAGAGCGAGCGAGCGCACAAGCAGGGGGAGCAGCAGAGGGAGCGGGAGAAGCAGGCTCCCCGCTGAGCAGAGAGCCCTGCTGGACTCCACCCCAGAACCCCGGGATCATGACCTGAGCCAAAGGCAGATGCTTAACCAACTGAGCACCCCAGTGCCCAATAAATAAAATCTTAAAAAAAACAAAAAAATCCAGCCAGCCAGACGGAGGGCCAAGCCCTGGGGGGCAGGAACTAGAGCAAGCAAGCCAGCTTCCACTTACTGAGCACCTACTATATGCCCAGCACGGCACCCAGTGTTTTCCGTGCGCTGGGAGTACCGTGCCCCTGGAAGCCTCACTATCCCCAAAGCACAGATGGGAAGGCTGAGGGTCTAAAAGGCCACGTCCCTGGATCAGGGTCACAGAGGCCTGGCACACGGGACAGGGCCTGGCAAGGCTGGCATTTGGAGTGGGTCTGACTGTCGCCACGCTCTGCCCATTGGAACCCCTACCACCGCCTTCCGCCCCCTCTCCCCCAGACTCCTCCAAAGTCACGTGGAGTCCGCAGAGAAAGACATCAAAGGACCTCCAATCCGGATTGGGTGTACCAGTCTGAACCCCACATCTTAAGGGCAGGAAAACTAGGGGCGCCTGTCTGGCTCAGTCAGAGGAGCGTGCAACTCTTGATCTCAGGATCGTGAGTTTGAGCCCCACGTTGGGTGCAGAGATTACTTAAATAAGTAAGGACAGGACAAAGGACAGGAAAACTAAAGCTCAGAAGGGCGAGTGACTCAGCCTATGCGGACAGGTGACGAGGCAGAGAGGCACTGGGACTCGGGTGTCCTGAGCTCCCGTCCCCTCCACCCCTCCACCATGCTGCCAGGCCCCAGGAGAGACTGACAACTTCCAGGGATCCAAGGCTGATACTTGAAACCTCTTAAACCACCCCAAGCAGTGGCTAAAGAGAAAGGACCATTTCCCCTGTAGCTGGGGCTTCAGCCAGGGGGTCCTGTGCGGAACTCCCCTCAGACAAGCTTCTAGTTCCCAGAGCCTGTAAGGGGGAGGGAGGGGTCAACACGTGGATGGATAGACACCGGTGACCCTGATCCTGCCTGGCACAGGGCCCCTGCTTGGTGGCATCAAAGTCGGCCCGGCCCAGGGTGTCCTGGCCAAGGCAATGGTGAGGTGACACCAGGGACAGGGCCTGAGGGGGCAGGTGGGACGGAAGGGGACCCACAGTCCAGACTCAACACCTGCTGAGGGATCAGACAGGGCAGAGCAGGATAGGATAGCACAGAACAGACTATGGGATCTGGGACTGAGCGAGACATTCAGGGGTATGGGGGGGTGGCGGCAAAGACAACAGGACCGCAGCGGGAGCGGGGAGGGAAGCAGGCTGAGTCACCTCCTCTCTGCCAACCTGGGCATCCGGGCTGCCCTTACCCCTTACCGTCTGCCCAGGAGACGCTGTGCTGTCTCCACCCCAAAGCTGCAGCCCCAAGGCCGTGTGGGCCCCAGGCAGGCAGCTCGTCCACCCTGACAGGGGCCCCTTGGCCCTTGTCTGTGTCCCTCTGGCTGCCTCAGCAAGACCTCAAGACGGGCCATAGCAACACACACGCGCGAATTTAGAGTTGTCCCAGGGGCTCCTCAGGACACAGCAAGACGCACGAGCAGACACAGATTTGGGTATGGGGAGTGAGGCTCTGAGCGGCCACGCGCCCCGCTCCCGGGCCCTGGGTCACCCTAACCCAGCCGTGGAGAGGGGAGAGGAGCAGGACCGTTCACCATTCGGGCTGGGCTCGTTCCCTGCGTTGGGGACCTGCAAGGGTGGGTGCTGGCCCCTGAGGGGCACAGGGAGCTTCACCGAGGGATGCTCTGGGCTCAGCCCTACCCTTGTGCTCTGGCCTGGGGCAGAAGGGGCGAGGTCCTGGCCCACCTTACATCCCAGGGCTTCTCCTACCCCCTTTGGCCTTCTCTCCTTCACTCCCATTTTAGGTGCTAAGGCCTTGGGGGTGGACCTTCCTGTCCGGCCAGCGCTACTCAGCCCCAAAGCCTCACATGGTCTCCCTCACCCTCCCTGTTCTGCTCAGGTGGCAAACCTGGGGTCAGGGGCTGAGCTGGGCTGCAGGGTACATCGGCTGGGACAGGTGACATGGGCTGGGCTGGGGGATGAAGGACCTGAGCTAGGCATGAGGGACACTGGCGGGAAGGGGTAGGGACACACAGGCTGGGTAGCTCAGCCCCTGGACAGACTGGGGAGTGTGGCGCGGGCCCAGGAACAGTACAGAGGCGCGGGGGTCAGGCCGGGGGGGGGGCAGCAAGACCAACCTCAGGCTGAACCCATGACTGGCCTGGGATGGTGCCCTGGGGACGTCTGGCTTCCTGTGGCTTGGCCCCTCCCCCAGAGGGTCAGCGCCAAGCTCCTGGCTTTCACCCAGGCGTCTGGCTCGGGGTAATTACAGGACTGTCGCCAACCCTGGCTATAAAAAGGAGGAAAGGAGCGAGGCTCAAGTGGCCTGGGGTCCCCCAAGCTGCTCCCCAGGGCTGGTGTTGGCCAGGGGACGCTCGGGCCTCACCCTCACGCTCACACACACTTGTGCTCCCTTCAATCCACACCCGCTCATATACTTCACAACCTTGGGACCCACACAGTCAATCAAAGTCACTGCTCTGGGGAGGGGGGCGGGGCCTCGGAGAGGAAGGCAGGGGCTTTGTTTACACAGCTGAAGTGGAGGGGCGCCCCGGGCTGAGGCAGCGGCCCTCCCCACACGCGAGCGGCGGCCGGACACACGGCCCTTCGCACTTGGACACACACTCAGTGGGCTGGACACGCTTCACAGCCACACGGACACCGTCTCGGGCCTCGGGGCGCACACAGGGGCGTCCCACTGATGCCCACACACGGGCACCCTGAGCCACCCACGTCCAGCGTCGCACAGCGGGGTGCACCTGAGGGCTGGCGTCCAAGGGGGACAGTCCCGGCCAGACAAACAGGGTTCTGTGCCGGGCAGAGCACGGGCCAAACCCGCTGGACAAATCTGGAGTCTGGGGAAGACCAGGGAAGGGAGGAGGTGGGGTTGTGGGGGCGAGTGATGCCGCGTTCACACCCTCTGGAAACCTACACACAGACACAAACACAATCCCTAGAGCCCTGAGGATGTGCACGTACACACACACACACACACACAGGGCGAGACTCAGACTCAGACACCCACCACAGCCCCTCCCAGGGACCTCCAGCGCCCCTCACACCCCCATTGTATGCTGGTGAGGGAGGTGACAGCAACGAAAGAAAGGCGAGCTTGGGACCAGAGAGATCCCTGTCGTCACATGGCAGACGTGCTTACACACGTGGGTGCACGTTCACACACAGACACCAGACCCTGAGCCTGGGGGAGAGACCCAGGGGGAGACCAACCTGCCTCATCCCATGAAGGGCCACGTCTGAGCATGAGCACTGCCCGCTCTGGGCACAGAACCCCCCAGTCCAGCTCTGGGCACAGACCCACCCACCAGGCCCAGCTCTGGGCACAGACCCGCCCCCC